>NC_069501.1:507622230-507879730 GCF_027579735.1 Bombina bombina | reverse complement strand
GGTCCCTCCTCCTAATTCCCGCTCTAAACTGGTGCGCACTTTCCAAACTAACTAAAATATGCACGCTCTCCCCTCCCAGACTGCCACTTTTAAAAATATAAATAAATCCGGCCCTGATTAATATATTTTCTGTTGTTAAGTGTAGTCAGTCCACGGGTCATCCATTACTTATGGGATTATAACTCCTCCCTAACAGGAAGTGCAAGAGGATCACCCAAGCAGAGCTGCTACATAGCTCCTCCCCTCTACGTCATTCTCAGTCATTCTCTTGCACCTAACTAAAGATAGGACGTGTGAGAGGACTGTGGTGTTTTAAACTTAGTTTTTATTTCTTCAATCAAAAGTTTGTTATTTCTCCAACATAGGTGTGTCCGGTCCACGGCGTCATCCTTACTTGTGGGATATTCTCTTCCCCAACAGGAAATGGCAAAGAGCCCAGCAAAGCTGGTCACATGATCCCTCCTAGGCTCCGCCTTCCCCAGTCATTCTCTTTGCCGTTGTACAGGCAACATCTCCACGGAGATGGCTTAGAGTTTTTTGGTGTTTAACTGTAGTTTTTATTATTCAATCAAGAGTTTGTTATTTTAAAATAGTGCTGGTATGTACTATTTACTCTGAAACAGAAAAGAGATGAAGATTTCTGTTTGTAAGAGGAAAATGATTTTAGCAACCGTTACTAAAATCGATGGCTGTTTCCACACAGGACTGTTGAGAGGAATTAACTTCAGTTGGGGGAAACAGTGAGCAGACTTTTGCTGCTTGAGGTATGACACATTTCTAACAAGACGATGTAATGCTGGAAGCTGTCATTTTCCCTATGGGATCCGGTAAGCCATTTTTATTACATAAGAGAAAAAGGGCTTCACAAGGGCTTTTAAGACTGTAGACATTTTCTGGGCTGAAACGATTGATATATAAGCATATTTTATACTTCATAGCTTTGAGGAATTATTTTATTCTTGGGAATTATGTAAAATAACCGGCAGGCACTGTATTGGACACCTTATTCTCTAGGGGCTTTCCCTAATCATAGGCAGAGCCTCATTTTCGCGCCTCTATTGCGCACTTGTTTTTGGGAAGCATGACATGCAGATGCATGTGTGAGGAGCTCTGATACATAGAAAAGACTTTCTGAAGGCGTCATTTGGTATCGTATTCCCCTTTGGGCTTGGTTGGGTCTCAGCAAAGCAGATACCAGGGACTGTAAAGGGGTTAAATATAAAAACGTCTCCGGTTCCGTTATTTTAAGAGTTAAAGCTTTCAAATTTGGTGTGCAATACTTTTAAGGCGTTAAGACACTGTGGTGAAATTTTGGTGAATTTTGAACAATTCCTTCATACTTTTTCACATTTGCAGTAATAAAGTGTGTTCAGTTTAAAATTTAAAGTGACAGTAACGGTTTTATTTTAAAACGTTTTTTGTACTTTGTTATCAAGTTTATGCCTGTTTAACATGTCTGAACTACCAGATAGACTGTGTTCTGTATGTGCGGAAGCCAAGGTTCCTTCTCATTTAAATAGATGTGATTTATGTGACACAAAATTTAGAGAAAATGATGCCCAAGATGATTCCTCAAGTGAGGGGAGTAAGCATGGTACTGCATCATCCCCTCCTTCGTCTACACCAGTCTTGCCCACACAGGAGGCCCCTAGTACATCTAGTGCGCCAATACTCCTTACTATGCAACAATTAACGGCTGTAATGGATAATTCTATCAAAAACATTTTAGCCAAAATGCCCACTTATCAGCGAAAGCGCGACTGCTCTGTTTTAGAAAATACTGAAGAGCATGAGGACGCTGATGATATTGGTTCTGAAGTGCCCCTACACCAGTCTGAGGGGGCCAGGGAGGTTTTGTCTGAGGGAGAAATTTCAGATTCAGGGAAAATTTCTCAACAAGCTGAACCTGATGTGATTACATTTAAATTTAAATTGGAACATCTCCGCGCCCTGCTTAAGGAGGTGTTATCTACTCTGGATGATTGTGAGAATTTGGTCATTCCAGAGAAATTATGTAAAATGGACAAGTTCCTAGAGGTCCCGGGGCCCCCCGAAGCTTTTCCTATACCCAAGCGGGTGGCGGACATTGTAAATAAAGAATGGGAAAGGCCCGGCATACCTTTCGTCCCTCCCCCTATATTTAAGAAATTGTTTCCTATGGTCGACCCCAGAAAGGACTTATGGCAGACAGTCCCCAAGGTCGAGGGGGCGGTTTCTACTCTAAACAAACGCACCACTATACCCATAGAAGATAGTTGTGCTTTCAAAGATCCTATGGATAAAAAATTAGAGGGTTTGCTTAAAAAGATGTTTGTTCAGCAAGGTTACCTTCTACAACCAATTTCATGCATTGTTCCTGTCACTACAGCAGCGTGTTTCTGGTTCGATGAACTAGAAAAGGCGCTCAATAAAGATTCTTCTTATGAGGAGATTTTGGACAGAATTCATGCTCTCAAATTGGCTAACTCTTTCACCCTAGACGCCACTTTGCAATTGGCTAGATTAGCGGCGAAAAATTCTGGGTTTGCTATTGTGGCGCGCAGAGCGCTTCGGCTAAAATCTTGGTCAGCGGATGCGTCTTCCAAGAACAAATTGCTTAACATTCCTTTCAAGGGGAAAACGCTGTTTGGCCCTGACTTGAAAGAGATTATTTCTGATATCACTGGGGGCAAGGGCCACGCCCTTCCTCAGGATAGGTCTTTCAAGGCCAAAAATAAACCTAATTTTCGTCCCTTTCGCAGAAACGGACCAGCCCCAAGTGCTACGTCCTCTAAGCAAGAGGGTAATACTTCTCAAGCCAAGCCAGCCTGGAGGCCAATGCAAGGCTGGAACAAAGGTAAGCAGGCCAAGAAACCTGCCACTGCTACCAAGACAGCATGAGATGTTGGCCCCCGATCCGGGACCGGATCTGGTGGGGGGCAGACTCTCTCTCTTCGCTCAGGCTTGGGCAAGAGATGTTCTGGATCCTTGGGCGCTAGAAATAGTCTCCCAAGGTTATCTTCTGGAATTCAAGGGGCTTCCCCCAAGGGGGAGGTTCCACAGGTCTCAATTGTCTTCAGACCACATAAAAAAAACAGGCATTCTTACATTGTGTAGAAGACCTGTTAAAAATGGGAGTGATTCATCCTGTTCCATTAGGAGAACAAGGGATGGGGTTCTACTCCAATCTGTTCGTAGTTCCCAAAAAAGACGGAACATTCAGACCAATCTTAGATCTCAAGATCCTAAACAAGTTTCTCAAGGTTCCATCGTTCAAAATGGAAACCATTCGAACAATTCTTCCTTCCATCCAGGAAGGTCAATTCATGACCACGGTGGATTTAAAGGATGCGTATCTACATATTCCTATCCACAAGGAACATCATCGGTTCCTAAGGTTCGCATTTCTGGACAAGCATTACCAGTTTGTGGCACTTCCGTTCGGATTAGCCACTGCTCCAAGAATTTTCACAAAGGTACTAGGGTCCCTTCTAGCGGTGCTAAGACCAAGGGGCATTGCAGTAGTACCTTACTTGGACGACATACTGATTCAAGCGTCGTCCCTTCCACAAGCAAAGGCTCACACGGACATTGTCCTGGCCTTTCTCAGATCTCACGGGTGGAAAGTGAACGTAGAAAAAAGTTCTCTATCTCCATCAACAAGGGTTCCCTTCTTGGGAACAGTAATAGACTCCTTAGAAATGAGGATCTTTCTGACAGAGGCCAGAAAATCAAAACTTCTAAACTCTTGTCAAATACTTCATTCTGTTCCTCTTCCTTCCATAGCGCAGTGCATGGAAGTAATAGGTTTGATGGTAGCGGCAATGGACATAGTTCCTTTTGCGCGAATTCATCTAAGACCATTACAACTGTGCATGCTCAGTCAGTGGAATGGGGATTATACAGACTTGTCTCCGACGATACAAGTAGATCAGAGGACCAGAGATTCACTCCGTTGGTGGCTGTCCCTGGACAACCTGTCACAGGGGATGAGCTTCCGCAGACCAGAGTGGGTCATTGTCACGACCAACGCCAGTCTGGTGGGCTGGGGCGCGGTCTGGGGACCCCTGAAAGCTCAGGGTCTTTGGTCTCGGGAAGAATCTCTTCTCCAGATAAATATTCTGGAACTGAGAGCGATATTCAATGCTCTCAAGGCTTGGCCTCAGCTAGCAAAGGCCAAATTCATACGGTTTCAATCAGACAACATGACGACTGTTGCGTACATCAACCATCAGGGGGGAACAAGGAGTTCCCTGGCGATGGAAGAAGTGACCAAAATCATTCAATGGGCGGAGGCTCACTCCTGCCACTTGTCTGCAATCCACATCCCAGGAGTGGAAAATTGGGAAGCGGATTTTCTGAGTCGTCAGACATTTCATCCGGGGGAGTGGGAACTCCATCCGGAAATCTTTGCCCAAATTACTCAATTGTGGGGCATTCCAGACATGGATCTGATGGCCTCTCGTCAGAACTTCAAGGTTCCTTGCTACGGGTCCAGATCCAGGGATCCCAAGGCGACTCTAGTAGATGCACTAGTAGCACCTTGGACCTTCAAACTAGCTTATGTATTCCCGCCGTTTCCTCTCATCCCCAGGCTGGTAGCCAGGATCAATCAGGAGAGGGCATCAGTGATCTTGATAGCTCCTGCGTGGCCACGCAGGACTTGGTATGCAGACCTGGTGAATATGTCATCGGCTCCACCATGGAAGCTACCTTTGAGACGAGACCTTCTTGTTCAAGGTCCGTTCGAACATCCGAATCTGGTCTCACTCCAACTGACTGCTTGGAGATTGAACGCTTGATCTTATCAAAGCGAGGGTTCTCAGATTCTGTCATTGATACTCTTGTTCAGGCCAGAAAGCCTGTAACTAGAAAAATCTACCACAAAATATGGAAAAATTATATCTGTTGGTGTGAATCTAAAGGATTCCCTTGGGACAAGATAAAAATTCCTAAGATTCTATCCTTTCTTCAAGAAGGTTTGGAGAAAGGATTATCTGCAAGTTCTCTGAAGGGACAGATTTCTGCCTTGTCTGTGTTACTTCACAAAAAGCTGGCAGCTGTGCCAGATGTTCAAGCCTTTGTTCAGGCTCTGGTTAGAATCAAGCCTGTTTACAAACCTTTGACTCCTCCTTGGAGTCTCAATTTAGTTATTTCAGTTCTTCAGGGGGTTCCGTTTGAACCCTTACATTCCGTTGATATTATTATCTTGGAAAGTTTTCTTTTTGGTTGCAATTTCTTCTGCTAGAAGAGTTTCAGAATTATCTGCTCTGCAGTGTTCTCCTCCTTATCTGGTGTTCCATGCAGATAAGGTGGTTTTGCGTACTAAACCTGGTTTTCTTCCGAAAGTTGTTTCTAACAAAAACATTAACCAGGAGATAGTCGTGCCTTCTTTGTGTCCGAATCCAGTTTCAAAGAAGGAACGTTTGTTGCACAATTTGGATGTAGTTCGTGCTCTAAAATTCTATTTAGATGCTACAAAGGATTTTAGACAAACATCTTCCTTGTTTGTTGTTTATTCTGGTAAAAGGAGAGGTCAAAAAGCAACTTCTACCTCTCTCTCTTTTTGGCTTAAAAGCATCATCAGATTGGCTTACGACACTGCCGGACGGCAGCCTCCTGAAAGAATCACAGCTCATTCCACTAGGGCTGTGGCTTCCACATGGGCCTTCAAGAACGAGGCTTCTGTTGATCAGATATGTAAGGCAGCGACTTGGTCTTCACTGCACACTTTTACTAAGTTTTACAAATTTGATACTTTTGCTTCTTCTGAGGCTATTTTTGGGAGAAAGGTTTTGCAAGCCGTGGTGCCTTCCATCTAGGTGACCTGATTTGCTCCCTCCCTTCATCCGTGTCCTAAAGCTTTGGTATTGGTTCCCACAAGTAAGGATGACGCCGTGGACCGGACACACCTATGTTGGAGAAAACAGAATTTATGTTTACCTGATAAATTACTTTCTCCAACGGTGTGTCCGGTCCACGGCCCGCCCTGGTTTTTTAATCAGGTCTGATAATTTATTTTCTTTAACTACAGTCACCACGGTATCATATGATTTCTCCTATGCAAATATTCCTCCTTTACGTCGGTCGAATGACTGGGGAAGGCGGAGCCTAGGAGGGATCATGTGACCAGCTTTGCTGGGCTCTTTGCCATTTCCTGTTGGGGAAGAGAATATCCCACAAGTAAGGATGACGCCGTGGACCGGACACACCGTTGGAGAAAGTAATTTATCAGGTAAACATAAATTCTGTTTTTAAACGACACCGGAGTGTGTTGTTTGTTCTCAGGCAGCATTAGAAGAAGAATCTGCCTGAGTTTTCTATGATCTTAGCGGTCGTAACTAAGATCCACTTGCTGTTCTCGGCCATTCTGAGGAGTGAGGTAACTTCAGAACAGGGGATAGCATGCAGGGCCCACCTGCAAGGAGGTATGTGCAGTAAATTATTTTCTAAGGAATGGAATTGACTGAGAAAATACTGCTAATACCGATGTAATGTAAGTGCAGCCTTAAATGCAGTAGTAGCGACTGGTATCAGGCTGATATGTATGCATACACTGAGGTATTTTCTGGGGAATGGAATTTCACTTAGAAAAAACTGTCAATATTAAAGTAATATTTGAGCCTTCACTGCAGTGAAAACGACTGGCAGCAGGCTTGTTAATAACACTTCATAAGTTTCAATTATAAAACGTTTACAGGCAGGTTAATCGTTTTTCCTGAGGTACTTGGTGATAAAACTTTATGGGCATGATTTTTTACCACATGGCTGTCGTTTTTTCTGCATAAAAACAGTTTACTGAGCTTCCCCACTATTGTAATATGAGTGGGAGGGGCCTATTTTAGCGCTTTATTGCGCAGTAAAAATTCAGTCACAGTTTTCCTGTTTCTTCCTCCATGATCCAGGACGTCTCTACAGAGCCCAGGGGTCTCCAAAACTTGTTTTGAGGGAGGTAATCAGTCACAGCAGACCTGTGACAGTGTGTTTGACTGTGTTAAAAACGTTTATTATTACAACTGTTATCCGTTTTGGGTATTAAGGGGTTAATCATCCTTTTGCTGGTGGGTGCAATCCTCTGCTAACTTAATACATTTTCTGTAAAAATTTGGTTGCTTTAACTAATTTGGTTCATTGTTAATTCAACTGTGTCACATTTTTATGTTTTCTTAAAGGCGCAGTAGCGTTTTTTATATAGCTTGTAAATGTATTCAAAAGTTTTTTTCCAAGCTTGCTAGTGTTATTGCTAGTCTGTTTAAACATGTCTGACTCAGATGAATCTCTTTGTTCACTATGTTTAAAGGCCAATGTGGAGCCCAATAGAAATTTGTGCACTCAATGTATAGATGTCACTTTGAATAAAAGTCAAACTTTATATGTTAAGAAAATATCACCAGACAACGAGGGGGAAGTTATGCCGACTAACTCTCATCACGTGTCAGTACCTTCGCCTCCCGCTCAGGAGGTGCGTGATATTGTGGCGCCAAGTACATCAGGGCGGCCCATACAAATCACTTTGCAAGACATGGCTAATGTTATGACTTAAGTACTATCTAAATTGCCAGAATTAAGAGGTAAACGCGATTACTCTGGGGTAAGAACAGAGCGCGCTGATAATAGTAGAGCCATGTCTGATACTGCGTCACAATTTGCAGAACATGAGGACGGAGAGCTTCATTCTGTGGGTGACGGGTCTGATCCAAATAAATTGGATTCAGAGATTTCAAACTTTAAATTTAAGCTTGAGAACCTCCGCGTATTACTAGGGGAGGTATTAGCGGCTCTGAATGATTGTAACACGATTGCAATTCCAGAGAAAGTATGTAGGCTGGATAAATATTTTGCGGTACCGGTGTGTACTGACGTTTTTCCTATACCTAAGAGGCTTACAGAAATTATTAACAAGGAGTGGGATAGACCCGGTGTGCCCTTTTCACCCCCTCCTGTATTTAGAAAAATGTTTCCAATAGACGCCACCACACGGGACCTATGGCAGACGGTCCCTAAGGTGGAGGGAGCAGTTTCTACTCTGGCTAAGCGCACCACTATCCCGGTGGAGGATAGCTGTGCTTTTTCAGATCCAATGGATAAAAAGTTAGAGGGTTACCTTAAGAAAATGTTTGTTCAACAAGGTTTTATATTGCAACCCCTTGCATGCATCGCGCCTGTCACTGCTGCGGCGGCATTCTGGTTTGAGTCTCTGGAAGAGACCCTTAGCACGGCTCCATTGGATGAGATTATGAACAAGCTTAAAGCCCTTAAGCTAGCTAATTCATTTATTTCTGATGCCGTAGTACACTTAACCAAACTTACGGCTAAGAACTCTGGATTCGCCATTCAAGCGCGCAGAGCGCTGTGGCTTAAATCCTGGTCAGCTGATGTGACTTCTAAATCTAAACTGCTTAATATTCCTTTCAAAGGGCAGACCTTATTCGGGCCCGGCTTGAAAGAAATTATCGCTGATATTACTGGAGGTAAGGGCCTCAAGACAGGGCCAAACCAAAGGCTAAACAGTCTAATTTTCGTGCCTTTCGTAACTTCAAGGCAGGAGCAGCATCAACTTCCTCTGCTCCAAGACAGGAAGGAACTGTTGCTCGCTTCAGACAGGGCTGGAAAGCTAACCAGTCCTGGAACAAGAGCAAGCAGGCCAGAAAACCTGCTGCTGCCCCTAAGACAGCATGAAGTGAGGGCCCCCTATCCGGAAACGGATCTAGTGGGGGGCAGACTTTCTCTCTTTGCCCAGGCTTGGGCAAGAGATGTCCAGGATCCCTGGGCGTTGGAAATCATATCTCAGGGATATCTTCTGGACTTCAAAGCTTCTCCTCCACAAGGGAGATTTCATCTTTCAAGGTTGTCAGCAAACCAAATAAAGAAAGAGGCGTTTCTACGCTGTGTTCAAGACCTCATACTAATGGGGGTGATCCACCCAGTTCCGCGGTCGGAACAAGGGCAAGGATTCTATTCAAATCTGTTTGTGGTTCCCAAAAAAGAGGGAACCTTCAGACCAATCTTGGACTTAAAGATCTTAAACAAATTCCTAAGAGTTCCATCGTTCAAAATGGAAACTATTCGAACCATCCTACCCATGATCCAAGAGGGTCAGTACATGACCACAGTGGATTTAAAGGATGCCTATCTTCACATACCGATTCACAAGCATCATTACCGGTATCTAAGATTTGCCTTCCTAAACAGGCATTACCAGTTTGTAGCTCTTCCCTTCGGGTTAGCTACGGCTCCAAGAATCTTTACAAAGGTTCTGGGCTCTCTTCTGGCGGTACTAAGGCCGCGAGGCATAGCGGTAGCTCCGTACCTAGACGACATTCTGATACAAGCATCAAGTTTTCAAACTGCCAAGTCTCATACAGAGATAGTTCTGGCATTTCTAAGGTCGCATGGGTGGAAGGTGAACGTAGAAAAGAGTTCTCTATTACCACTCACAAGAGTTCCCTTTCCAGGGACTCTTATAGATTCTGTAGAAATGAAGATTTACCTGACGGAGGCCAGGTTATCAAAACTTCTAAATGCTTGCCGTGTCCTTCATTCCATTCAACACCCGTCGGTGGCTCAGTGCATGGAGGTAATCGGCTTAATGGTAGCGGCAATGGACATAGTACCATTTGCGCGCCTGCATCTCAGACCGCTGCAATTGTGCATGCTAAGTCAGTGGAATGGGGATTACTCAGATTTGTCCCCTCTGCTAAATCTGGATCAAGAGACCAGAGATTCTCTTCTATGGTGGCTTTCTCGGCCACATCTGTCCAAGGGGATGCCCTTCCACAGGCCAAATTGGACGATTGTAACAACAGACGCCAGCCTTCTAGGTTGGGGCGCAGTCTGGAATTCCCTGAAGGCTCAGGGATCATGGACTCAGGAGGAAAGTCTCCTTCCAATAAACATTCTGGAATTAAGAGCAATTTTCAATGCTCTTCTGGCTTGGCCTCAGTTAGCAACTCTGAGGTTCATCAAGTTTGTCGGACAACATCACGACTGTGGCTTACATCAACCATCAAGGAGGAACCAGGAGTTCCCTAGCGATGTTGGAAGTCTCAAAGATAATTTGCAGGGCAGAGTCTCACTCTTGCCACCTGTCAGCGATCCACATCCCAGGCGTGGAGAACTGGGAGGCGGATTTTCTAAGTCGCCAGACCTTTCATCCGGGGGAGTGGGAACTTCATCCGGAGGTCTTTGCCCAACTGATTCATCGTTGGGGCAAACCAGATCTGGAGCTCATGGCGTCTCGCCAGAACGCCAAGCTTCCTTGTGACGGATCCAGGTCCAGGGATCCGGGAGCGGTGCTGATAGATGCTCTGACAGCACCTTGGGTTTTCAACATGATTTATGTGTTTCCACCATTCCCGATGCTTCCTCGATTGATTGCAAGAATCAAACAGGAGAGAGCATCGGTGATTTTGATAGCGCCTGCGTGGCCACGCAGGACCTGGTATGCAGATCTAGTGGACATGTCGTCTTGTCCACCTTGGTCTCTGCCTCTGAGACAGGACCTTCTGATGCAGGGTCCTTTCAAACATCCAAATCTAATTTCTCTGAGACTGACTGCATGGAGATTGAACGCTTGATTCTATCAAAGCGTGGATTCTCGGAGTCAGTTATTGATACCTTGATACAGGCTAGGAAACCTGTTACCAGGAAAATTTACCATAAAATATGGCGTAAATATTTATATTGGTGCGAATCCAAGAGTTACTCATGGAGTAAGGTTAGGATTCCTAGGATATTGTCTTTTCTACAAGAAGGTTTAGAAAAGGGTTTATCTGCTAGTTCGTTAAAGGGGCAGATTTCAGCTCTGTCTATCCTTCTACACAAACGTCTGGCAGAAGTTCCAGACGTTCAGGCTTTTTGTCAGGCTTTGGCTAGGATTAAGCCTGTGTTTAAGACTGTTGCTTCGCCGTGGAGCTTAAACTTAGTTCTTAACGTTCTGCAAGGCGTTCCGTTTGAACCCCTTCATTCCATCGATATCAAGCTGTTATCTTGGAAAGTTCTGTTTTTGATGGCTATTTCCTCGGCTCGAAGAGTCTCTGAGTTATCTGCCTTACATTGTGATTCTCCTTATCTGATTTTTCATTCAGACAAGGTAGTTCTGCGTACTAAACCGTGGGTTCTTACCTAAGGTAGTCACTAACAGGAATATCAATCAAGAGATTGTTGTTCCATCATTGTGTCCTAACCCTTCTTCAAAGAAGGAACGACTTTTGCACAATCTGGACGTCGTCCGTGCCCTGAAATTTTATTTGCAGGTAACTAAAGATTTTCGTCAAACTTCTTCTCTGTTTGTCGTTTATTCTGGACAGAGGAGAGGTCAAAAAGCTTCGGCTACCTCTCTCTCTTTTTGGCTTCGTAGCATAATACGTTTAGCTTATGAGACTGCTGGACAGCAGCCTCCTGAAAGGATTACAGCTCATTCTACTAGAGCTGTGGCTTCCACTTGGGCCTTTAAGAATGAGGCCTCTGTTGAACAGATTTGCAAGGCTGCAACTTGGTCTTCACTTCACACTTTTTCAAAATTTTACAAATTTGACACTTTTGCTTCTTCGGAGGCTGTTTTTGGGAGAAAGGTTTTACAGGCAGTGGTTCCTTCCGTGTAAAGATCCTGCCTTGTCCCTCCCGTCATCCGTGTACTTTTAGCTTTGGTATTGGTATCCCATAAGTAATGGATGACCCATGGACTGACTACACTTAACAAGAGAAAATATAATTTATGCTTACCTGATAAATTCTTTTCTCTTGTAGTGTAGTCAGTCCACGGCCCGCCCTGTTTTTACGGCAGGTCTAAATTTTAATTAAACTCCAGTCACCACTGCACCCTATAGTTTCTCCTTTCTCGTTTGGTTTCGGTCGAATGACTGGGAATGACGTAGAGGGGAGGAGCTATGTAGCAGCTCTGCTTGGGTGATCCTCTTGCACTTCCTGTTAGGGAGGAGTTATAATCCCATAAGTAATGGATGACCCGTGGACTGACTACACTACAAGAGAAAAGAATTTATCAGGTAAGCATAAATTATATTTTTTCCATTGTTTTCTTTCACACTTCTGAAAACCTTATTTGCACAAGTCATCGTTATCACAATGCTCGTTATCTTATTAAAATTTTGAAACTTTAATTTACTAATACAAATTCTTTTTTTTACCTGCTGGTGGTGCGGAAGGGTTTGAGCACTGGTAAGCTGTGTTGATTTGTAACAAATGCCTTCTTGCCAGCACTGACCATAATTTCATTAAGTGTAGGGCAGTTGCAAAAAAATAAATATCACGTTTTATAAGTGAAGTACATAAGTAAAATCCTGTCCCAGGGCGGCAGCTTTCTTTAAGTAAGGACTCTAACCGAGAAACACTGCACCCTGATACTGACAGGGGACATAACAAGTGCACTTTAAGCTCCGGTAGAAAGGGGACAACACCAGAGAAACTTTGTATTGGAACTTCCCTCATCACCCTGCATTGCTTGATCCTCTCACTAACAGACAAGATCACGCCCGCTGCTGCCCCCACTCTCTTTCACAACATGTGCACCTCTTGTACCAGTCTATATATATAAATATACTTTACAAATACTTTGCAGCCGACAGGTCAACTCAAGCCCTGGCCGAGGTTTATCCAAACAAATAACGTCCCCACCATAATGTAATAAGAAGATTTTTCTGGCCCGTTGATGCAGGGGAGGAGCCGTGATGATGTATCCACTATCCGGCATCGTGGTGCAGCCTATCAGAGCACAGGCTGAACTTGTCTTGATCATGTCCCTCCCCACTCACACAGTTCAGCATGTGCGATTAAGCATCAATATGGAATCGCTTGGAGGCTGGCCCAGATGCCTGCAGTGAACATAGACATCACTGACAGGCATGATATAGGGCTCTACCGCACGTGCGATTTAAAAAAAAAAAAAACAACACAACACACATAAAAAAATGTTTGTTTGTTTTTTTTTTAAAAACATCAGAATTTTATTTTTTGGGGATAAAAATAAAATATAATTTTTCCAATAGGGGGCTATTGGAAAAATTATTTTTTATTCAGCATAATTTTTTGTCTCTCAGCATCTTGACAGGGGGGCACGTGCGGGTGTGCACAAATGGAGGAGCCTCCACTGCCTAGAGGGTACCCACAGCCCAAGGGAGAGTATATGCAGCAAATTTAAGTAAACCATTAAATTCAGGAGTTTCTGGAAGACCAATATTTTAAGGATTATTTCTGTGTGATCTGTCATCTAAGCATTTTTGTAACACCTGTTCCTTAAAAATTTCTTGTTAATGTAAATTAATACCATCTTCTAGGTCAGAAACTCTATTCTCTACCTCAGAAATTCTGTTTGCAAATTGTTTTACTTAATTTGAGAGCATATTAATCTCCTTTTTAATACAATCAAATTGAGGTAGCACGATATCTGAGATTTGTTTCACCAGCTATATGTATTGCTGAAGATAGTAGATTTTCATTAAGACTGTTAGGTGTCCCCCCAGGGGGGGGTAAGTGTCAGGTCAGGCCGAAGCCATGGGGCCAGTGTACCACCTGAGGCATATGTAGATTATCTGATAAGGGCCCCTTAGAATGACTCAGACCACGCAGCATTATGATCTAAAGCCAATTCTGTTTATTGCACAGTGCAAGCCTTTCTTATAGTGACATACAGGGTTAAGGGGATGACACGTTAGGACCGCGTCATCTTACACAGTTATACAGAGTTACACACAGTGTGATTCTGGAAATTCACTAGCTTATAAACAATATTCTATAGTCATAATAAACCATGCATCTGCAGAGACACCAAGGTCGCTGGACCATCTTATTGATAGAACATTCTTCTGGGCGTGCGGCCAGGGACTTTCTACAAGGCTAACCGGCTAAAGAAAATACAATAGCAAGCATATATTTCTCACTACAGAATGAACCATTATAATAAAAGTCTAATCATTACAAAATGGCTGCGGGGAACAAGATGGCTGCCGTCAGGTTCATATTACCCCTAACATACCATCCTTTTATTCTAACAGAATAACATAAAAATAGACAGGCATAGAAAATTAGTAAAGCCTTATATTATGGTAACAGAACTCTATAAGAATACTAAAGAGAAAAATATTCCTATGGCGTGATATACTTTTATAGGCTAATTGTCACTGCATATAGGTACAGTCCCTCCAATACCTTCCATCTATCTTCCAGCCTTCCCAAAACTACCGGTTTACCAGCACAGAGTCCCAACCAGCCCCCCATCTACCCCCAAACAACGCTGCATCTTCTATCTCTCCACCTGCATTGCTAGCACTCCCCAATATGTCCAACAGTTCCTTTTCCACAGTAAAGCATGACATAGCAACAGCACAACTGTCTCTAGGTGGCCTCTGAATACTTTAAGAACAGTCTTTGTCCATTTGAGAGCGCTGCACCTTGACACTTTGCTATAATACAGTTCTCCAACAGTTCATTTGCAGTAGGGGTGCTTATCCACGGTTCTTCCGCAGGGAGATACTGGAAATCTGATGGTTTGTTCATGGGGTAGACAAGGCAACCAGTGGATACCCATGGCAAGCAAACACTCGAGTCACAGGGAGTCTAGGAAGCAAACAGAAACAGTACAGGATGAGTACACACCGCAATACAATCACAATTATGTCCAAATAAAACGTCACTTTCATCCTATGTCATTTAAAATCAAACAAAACATTGTTGATATATAATACAAACTAAATACATTGATATTTCTCAGAGAATAATTTACAACTTCCCAATACACTTTTAAATGATACTTCATGAACACTAAGCAAGTGAAAACCTGTCAGACTTCATCAAGGGCCTGAATGGTTATTCTAAGACTTATGCTAAGACCTGCCCTGTAGTAAGAATGGAAAAAAGAAAACAGTCAATGAAAATAAATGAATTTCTTTACAATATCACTTTGAACTTCTAAAAAATAAAAGAACCTCGTGTTGCTTTATTCTGGATGGCTGCTATCTATAATGCTTATAATTCTCCAACCATGATCCTAATATTCAACAGTCTCATCTGATATACACACTACTAGTTTACTAATTATTTTATGCAACCTAAATTCTCTCACACTCCTGTATGAGGAAAGCATACAAACAGAACATCATTTAAAACTACAAGCTCTTTTAAAGGTAAACACATCTTTATGGTAAGAATTACTCTCTTTGACAAACATCAGGAATGACCAAATTCACTTTGCAGATACCATACTAATTAACAAAAGGGAAAAATACATTTGCTTTCATAAACTATAATTATGCTATTCCCTTTACAAATATTTCTCTGTATATTTACTATAAACTCCTAGCTTAGACGTGTCCTCCTTATGTTCTAAAGGGTGAAGGGTCTAAAATATTATGCTATGTTGCAGCATTTTCCTTAAACCTATTTTCTATACTCAGTGGGCCATTCAATAGAGTACAATACTGCGAAGTTCACAGTTACATTTATCTAAAGGGTTACTATGTTAAGCACATAAACTACAATGTGCACTAATACCAATGAAGCATATGATGTCTTAGACCAAATATGATCAATAAAAATAAAACAAATACAAGAGAATACAAAACAAGCAATATAAGGAATTTAGTTAAACAATACTCCCCTAATTTAATTTGGTTGACCCTGTAACAGCATAACAGGACCTCCATATCGAGCGGTAAGGCACAGTCCAGAGAAGGATAGTCTTTATGTCCTGAAGACACACATCAGAGGAAACAGTCATGGATTACCCAGAGTCCAGTTCTGGGGCTGGTACCAGCATGCAAAGCAAAGAATGGATCCAAAGATAGTTCAGTAACTTTTTTTTTACTGCAGTATGGTGGTTAAAACAAGCTTGACAAAAGGTCTTTCATCTTCCTCTTTTCTTTCTTTAAAGGTTTACTTGCTTTCAATCTTTAATCTTTTGAAGAGTGCACTTATGGAATTTTGCCTGTACAGATTTTACCTAAATATGGAAACTCAAAAATAATTCAGTTAGTGTGTTTCAATCTCTGAAAACAGCATACTCTCATCCTGCAAATACAAATATGTTAAGAACCACATAGAAAAAATAAAACATTTTAGGCATCTGAAATATGAGAGCAAAATAAAACACAGAAAGACAATAAAAAGATCTAATCCACCAGGGAGGGAAAAAAAAGAGTGGGGTGTGGGTGTACAGGCTACGACCGGGGTAGCCATCAAGGTAGATGCTTTTCCGTGGCCAGTTTCCCAATGAAGGAAAGTTCTAGACAATCCTAGGGACGTAGTGCATCCTGCATAGGGGTAAGACAAGGAAATTTTAGGGCACAGCTGGTGGTTAGACAATAACATTGTACGAGGAGATTCAAAACGTTTTAGGTTCACCTCCTAAAAGCAATCACCTCCATTACATAAATATATTCATCAATACTCATCAATACTTCCCCCATGTTTGCGTGAAACATCTCATGTGACACGCAAACACAAGATAACAAGAAACTAAACGGCAAATCATGCACTCCACTCATGCAGAGACAATTCTCAAAAGCAAGGAAAATGAAATACACTTCACAATTCAATATGCTGTCCATACAGCACACTTCCACACGTAGTCACAAAAGAGAAAAACATAACAAACAAACAGTGAAAACCAATCGTTCTTGTCTTTCACAAAACAAAAGCTGCTGACAAATTTCAAACAACCACAATTAACTTAGAATGCAACACATATTCTGACAGTCACTGAAATGCAACACTCTCAGAACACTACAAACAATTAAAAACATCCACTATGTACAAACACGGCAGATGCACAAGAAACTTCAGTTGCAGATTATACAAATAAAATTGTGCTTATTTGGGAACGATCAGATAACCACGGTAGCCACTGTTAAAGGGACATTGTAGGATAAATGAAAATTTCATTATTCAGATAGGACTTTTAATTTTAACCAACCTTCCTAGATTTAAACCAAACATAGGTAGGCTCATATGCTAATTTTTTTTAAGCCTTTGAGGACTGCCTCTTATCACAGGCTGTATAAATCTCATTACAACACCAAGAGACAAAATACACGTAAGCCATATAAATAAAACCAAAACTGTGATCAGATAAATTAGCAAGTTATACAAATGCAGTAGAATCAGATAAAATGTGCATCATTTGTTTTAGGGGTGTTTATTGTAGACACATTATAGGCCACGGCTTAGCTGTTAAGCAGCAATCAAAGTCATTGCAATAATAGTGGTAGACTAGTTAATAACCAAATAACTATATATATTTTAAAGTGTCACTGAAATCACTTCATTAAATAATATCTCATTTATTTATTGAACGCAGTGGGGGTTATTTTAAATAACAAAGAGTTCTGAACTATCTGTGAGATACAGTTTGACAGCCACAGAAATAAAATTATCATTTTTAAGCTATATTCTGTGACAGAATATAATATAAATACTTGTTTCTTTGTAGTGAGCAATTTATAGTTATCATTTTTTATAACATAGAACACCAGTACTGCCGCTTTAAATGTAAAGTGCAAATCGTTCTCGACAAAGCCAAACACAAGAGAGAACTTTCTTTTTTTTTTTTTTTTTTTTTAAAAACCCAAAACATGCACAGTGTTATCAGTCTTTCTCAAGGATAGTGAGGCAAGCTCAAAGTTTCATTTTTACTTAAAGGAGAAACACTGTTTACTGCTTAAAAATATAAAATTCACACTAAAACTTGATAAATGCTAATTAGTTTAACCACAACAAAATTATTGGATTTAATATTGTGTATAAATTGATATTCACCATTCTGCAGTTGTCCAGCCAAATATAACAACCGTATATAACACAAAAATAAGCTTTCTACAAAAGAATACTAATACAATTTCCCCTTAAAATTATTCCCAATGATCCTTATAATAAAAAATGTATACTGACGTTCATTAAATAGCCTAAACAAGCATAAGCAGCATAAGAACGCACTCACAGTGGGATGCAGGCTAGTTAAAGGGACATTTTAACCAAACTAAAAATAATCTTAAATTGAAACTGCTAACACAGTGAAATATACTAGTGTTAGGCTTACAGTAAACCTCATCGTCTTTTATGTAAATATTCCCTTAAATTCTCAGATGTTATATCGGTTTTCCTGTATCCCTTTAAATATTTTCACTCCTCTGTTTTTTCTCGTTTTTTTTTTTCTTTTCTGTCCGCTAGTCTCCCGGATCCCTACACTAAAATTGTAAACAACTTATCACTTCAGTTTGCATTACAGAGAGAATTAAGTTATACTGCAAAAAGAAATATCTGCTATCTAAACGGCAGATTTAAAATAAATATATACAAAGAAAAGTCTCTTAAAATATATTTAGCAAACTACTAATACAGTGTTATTGCACTGGTTCTTTAAATAATAAAATGACAATTTTCTATTGCTCCGTCTACACACTGAGCTCTGATTTTACAGAAAAATATAAGATAATGAGATATTCTTATTATCTAAAATTCAACCCATTGCAATCAACTGTGTTTTGAAAGCATAAAACTAGCTACTTCATATATATACAAATAAACTTGCAAATACAATTTCTCCTATATGTTATACTATGCAGCTTGTATAACAAGTCATGGACAATACATTAATAGCAACACCTTATTACAGTGGACTGTCCCTTTAAGGACTAACCATTCATCACGTAAATTACATATGTATATCCCAACCATAATTTAAGCTGCTTGTATGATTTACCACACAAATTTCACCTCTGTACTGTAGCATGACCTGCAGATTAATTTACTTGCAACAAAAACGGACGCACTTTTAAATAAACTTTCTTTTGTCTTTTGTCTTTTGCAGAAACTATTAACTCTCTTTTTCTTTTACCTTATACATGTAATTTTCTCTGTGCAATCTTATCTATGAGCAGTTCCCATTTCTCAACACAATAATAGCCACAATAATAACATGCATAGCCACTTAATATTTTCTACGCACAGCATCAAAAAAACACAAACAAAGCAAGCATCAGATATCAACATGAGCTTCAGGTGGTTAACAAAACTCTATTATGGGAATGAATATGGGAAACTTTAACAGACGTGAGACTCACTCACTCACTGCCACCTTGCCCGGGGGAGTTTTATCTTAAAAAAATCCTCCCGTCAACTGGCATTCATATATTTCTTGCGCGCTTATCACAGACAGGACTCACAATACCTGTCGTATCCCAGCACAGGACTCTACACCTGTCTGGAGGGGTATCACAACTGCCGGCAGGACTATAACCTCCGCAAACCTGCGTCTCAACCACAGGAACCCCTTTAACCCTTTATCATATATTATCAACACCTATTACCAGACTAAATTTAGGTTCAAATTCACAGAAGGAAAGCATGGTAGAAGCACTCATTCTTACTCCCTGCGAATCCCACTGTCCTGACGCCAAAACTGTTAGGTGTCCCCCCAGGGGGGGTAAGTGTCAGGTCAGGCCGAAGCCATGGGGCCAGTGTACCACCTGAGGCATATGTAGATTATCTGATCAGGGCCCCTTAGAATGACTCAGACCACGCAGCATTATGATCTAAAGCCAATTCTGTTTATTGCACAGTGCAAGCCTTTCTTATAGTGACATACAGGGTTAAGGGGATGACACGTTAGGACCGCGTCATCTTACACAGTTATACAGAGTTACACACAGTGTGATTCTGGAAATTCACTAGCTTATAAACAATATTCTATAGTCATAATAAACCATGCATCTGCAGAGACACCAAGGTCACTGGACCATCTTATTGATAGAACATTCTTCTGGGCGTGCGGCCAGGGACTTTCTACAAGGCTAACCGGCTAAAGAAAATACAATAGCAAGCATATATTTCTCACTACAGAATGAACCATTATAATAAAAGTCTAATCATTACAAAATGGCTGCGGGGAACAAGATGGCTGCCGTCAGGTTCATATTACCCCTAACAAAGACCTTCTATTGCTGGGACTAGGCTATTACGGGGGGGAGGGGGTTTCTTTTTGGAGGCATTATAGGTGACTTAATCTTATTTGAGCTGAGAAATGTATCCATATATTACAGAAAAACAATGACAGCTCAGAGAATATAATTTTTTTTAAAAAGAGGACCAAATGTATACCCCATACATGTGTTTTATACAGTGATAGCAAACCAAAGTGTATATAAAAACGAAAAATGAGAACAAAAAAAGAAAACAACATTTTTATCCCATACATGTGTTACATACAGTGATAGCAAACCAAAGTGTATATATGTATGGGATATACAATCCTACCAAGAGGGGCGAAGTTTCCCAAACCTCAAAATGCCTATAAATACACCCCTCACCACACCCACAATTCAGTTTTACAAACTTTGCCTCCTATGGAGGTGGTGAAGTAAGTTTGTGCTTGATTTTTATGATTTCTTCTGTGATAAGCGCTTCTAAGCCTTCTGAAGCCCAATTCCTCTCAGAGTACAGTGTTTGTCAGAGGGGTGTGAAGAGAGTATCGCCTATTTGATTTTATGGTTTCCCTCGCGGGAAATCTTTTCAAGGGTTCTCTGTTATGCGGTCGTAGGGATTCATCTCTTACCTCCCTTTTCAGATCGACGATATACTCTTATATAGCATTACCTCTGCTGATAGCTTTCAGTACTGGTTTGGCTATCTGCTATATGTGGTGGCGATTGACTTTTTCTTGGAAAGACTTACAAATTATGATTTACAATTTAGACAATATATTCTGAAGGTAGCCAAAATGCTATTAACACACAATCATTTCGTGTTTGAGGGAGTTCACTACCTCCAGAGATGTAGGACAGCTATGGGGGCCAAATTTGCCCCCTCCTATGCCAACCTGTTCATGGGTTGGTGGGAGCTGTCCCACATCTATGGATGTAGTGAATCAATTAAAAATAAAGTCATCCATTACAAGAGGTTCATAGATGACCTGATTGTTATTTGGCAAGGAAATGAAAATGAAGCAGTTACTTTTGTTGAGGAGTTAAATCTTAATGATGTTGGGATTCAGTTCACCTTTGAATTTGGTGGTGATTGTATACATTATTTTAATGTATGCTTACGAGGAACCACATAAAATAAAATTGTTTCTGAAGTATATAGGAAACCTATATGAGGGAATACACTGCTACACGCAAAAAGCAATCATCCTAAAAGAGTATTCAAATCAGTCTTGAATGGACAATTCATAAGGTTACGTAGGAATTGCTCAAATGACACTCTATATGAGAAACATGCAAATGATTTGGAAGAGCGTTTCTATAACCGAGTGTATAAGAGGAAGGATGTAGTTGCCTCTAAGATCAAGATTGCAAATAGAGATGGGGGGGGGGGGGGGGATTTCCTTAAAAAGGGAAAATCTGAGAAAAAGAAATTTGAAGGGGTGTCATTCATTACCCAATACAGTAGTGATTATAACCAAGTGTGCAATATCATCCGAAAACATTTTAATATCTTGAAAGCGGATGATGGTCTAATTGATGTAGTTAGCAAAGGCTTCAGGTATGCCTTCAAGAAGGTCTTATCAATTGGGAATATAGTGGCACCAACACAGCTGAGGTCCCTAAGCTTTGGAGGTTCCTCTTGGTTGCAACACAGGGGAATGTTTTGGTGTAGTCATCAAGGGTGTACTGCATGTAGCCATCTAGAGGTAGGACAGGGGTTTAAGAGTACATCTACTGGGAAAACCTATGATCATCTCTCATGTCTTAACTGTCGAGCTATATTTGCTTTCTATTTAATTACGTGTAGCCAATGGGAAATTCATTAGGTGGGGCTCGCGAGCAGGGAGATGAGAGAGAGAATCCAGGAGCATATCTTCAGTATAAGGCAGGGCAAGCTCACAACACTCCTGGTGCAACATTTCCGAGAGGTGCATGCAAAACGTACTGAAACATTACGTTGGACAATTATTGAGACAGGGAAGTGTCCAGCTAAAGGAGGTGACAGGGATAGGTTGCTTAGAAAAAGGGAGGTCTTCTGGATACACACATTAAAGACAAGGATACCAGATGGCTTTAATTCAAGCTATGACCTGATAAATTACTGGGAGTAACAAAAGTATTTTACATTGATTTCCTAGAATGTGTGTCGTGAGGACCTCCCTCTTTGTGCAATGTGCCTGTTTGTTTGTTTGTTTACAACATGATTACTTATGGTTGCAGTAAGCAGGTACTCCTGTACATATAGAGAGATAACTAGGATCCAGATTGTTAGGATATTTACTTATATTCTTTAAGGCTTTTTTGCATTCTAATTAGGAATAGGATATTTGAAATGCTATACATATTACTCTAAATATAAGCAGGAGTTAAAGGTCAATTATTATTCTCTTCAAAAATGTACAGATTATACATAAGTGTTTTTAGACATGTTGTTAATATCTATGTGTTTCGAAACTATGGTTACTTAGATCCTTTAAGATTTAACCCTCTAGGCTATAGTGTGTTGGAATTTAATACCAAAAGTTAAGTGTATATTTTTTGGGGAATTTGTACTCAATCGTGTATCCTGCACTGAAAATTGCTGTCTGGAAATTGGGAATTTGTTAACCAACATATGTACCTGAAAATAAACAGGTGAAATTAAGGTGTAAAGTGTACACAGCGGATGGAGAGGTAGAGTTTGAGGACTCCTCTATTTTTAGATTTTAACCAATGAGAAGTTAGTAACCTCTTTTAAAAGGCTGTCTTTGGAACAATACTGCAGCTTCGATTACGGCAACACAAGCCGAAACGTGTCAGCAGCAGTACTGATGAGTGAGCTCCTCTCTCCATTTCCACTGACAAGGTGGTAATTTGTTCTGATCCATTGAACATTTTAACTTTTTGTTTACAATAAAGGACTTGTTTTTATCCTACCTTGTGACGGTGCTCCTTTTCTTCTTGCTGTGGCTCATGCTATGTTAAAATCCCTAGCAGTTCTTGGGGACATCCCTGTTTCTCAGTTTGCTCTCTTTCACAAGTCTTTGCTCGTATCACATAGGAGTGGGCATCAGTATTTTTAATAGTTCCTGCATAGTCTTGCAGGATCTGGATACAGACCTTGCTGGGATGTATCTCTTCCACCTTGGTGGTTGTTCCTGAGGAGAGAGACCTTCTAATCAGGGTCTATTCTTTCGTTTCTCTGAAGCTTTCTGCTTGGAGATTGAACGCTTAGTTATGTCTAAGCGTGGTGTATCTGAGACGGTCATTGTGACCATGATTCAGGTTTGCAAGCCTGTTACTAGACAGATTAGCCATAAGATATGGCGTATATATCTTTATTGGTGTGAATCCAAGGGCTACTCTTGGAGTAGGGTCAAGATTCCTATGATTTTGTCGTCTGGAGAAGGGTTTGCTAGTCAGTACCCTGAAGGGTCAGATTGCTGCATTTTCTATATTGCTGCATAAGCATCTGGCGGATGTGCAATTTTTTTGTCAGGCCTTGATGAGAATCAGGCCTGCGTTTAAGTCTGTTGCTCTTCCTTGGATCCTTAACTTTGTTCTTAAAGTTTTACTGCAGGCTCCTTTTGAGCCATGGCATTCCATAGATAACAAAATTTATGCTTACCTGATAAATTTCTTTCTTTTGCGATGTACCGAGTCCACGGATTCATCCTTACTTGTGGGATATTATCCTTTCTAACAGGAAGTGGCAAAGAGAGCACCACAGCAGAGCTGTCTATATAGCTCCCCCCTTAACTCCACCACCCAGTCATTCGACTGAAGGCCAAGAAAGAAAAAGGAGAAACTATAAGGTGCAGAGGTGACTGAAGTAATAAAAAATACCATCTGTCTTGAATAGACAGGGCGGGCCGTGGACTCGGTACATCGCAAAAAAAAAGACATTTTTTTAATGTAAGCATAAATTTTGTTTTCTTTTGCATGATGTACCGAGTCCACAGATTCATCCTTACTTGTGGAATACCAATACCAAAGCTTTAGGACACGGATGAAGGGAGGGACAAGACAGAAACCTAAACAGAAGGCACCACTGCTTGCAAAACCTTTCTCCCAAAAATAGCCTCCGAAGAAACAAAAGTATCAAATTTGTAAAATTTTAAAAAGGTATGAAGCACAGCCTTACAAATCTGTTCAACAGAAGCATCATTTTTAAAAGCCCATGTGGAAGCTACCGCTCTAGTAGAATGAGCTATAATCCTTTCAGGAGGCTGCTGTCCAGCAGTCTCATAAGTCAAACGGATGATGCTTTTCAGCCAAAAGAAAAGAGAAGTCGCCGTAGCCTTTTGACCCCTACGCTTTCCAGAATAGACAACAAACAAAGAAGATGTTTGACGAAAGTCTTTGGTTGTCTGCAAATAAAATTTAAAGCACGAACCACGTCCAAGTTGTGCAACAGACGTTCCTTCTTACAAGAAGTATTAGGACACAGAGAAGGAACAACAATTTCCTGATTGATATTCCTGTTAGAAACAACCTTAGGTAGGAACCCAGGCTTGGTACGCAAAACCACCTTATCAGCATGGAACACAAGATAAGGTGAGTCACATTGTAATGCAGATGGTTCAGAAACTCTTCGAGCTGAAGAGATAGCAACTAGGAACAAAACTTTCCAAGATAAAAGCTTAATATCTATGGAATGCATGGGTTCAAAGCTAGCTAAAGCCTGACAAAAAGCCTGAACGTCTGGAACATCTGCCAGACGCTTGTGCAACAAAATAGACAGAGCAGATATCTGTCCTTTTAGGGATCTAGCTGACAATCCTTACTCCAATCCCTCTTGGAGAAAAGACAAAATCCTAGGAATCCTGATTTTACTCCAGGAGAAGCCTTTGGATTTGCACCAAAAATGATATTTACGCCATATCTTATGATAGATTTTCCTGGTAACAGGCTTCCGAGCCTGAATCAAGGTATTTATGACTGACTCAGAGAAACCCCGCTTTGATAGAATCAAGCGTTAAATCTCCAAGCAGTCAGTTGCAGAGAAATTAGATTTGGATGCTTGAATGGACCTTGAATCAGAAGGTCCTGTCTCAGTGGCAGAGACCATGGTGGAAGAGATGACATGTCCACCAGGTCTGCATACCAAGTCCTGCGTGGCCACGCAGGCGCTATCAAAATCACTGATGCTCTCTCCTGTTTGATTCTGGCAATCAGACGTGGAAGGAGAGGGAAAGGTGGAAACACATAAGCCAGGTTGAACGACCAGGGTACTGCTAGAGCATCTATCAGTACAGCCTGAGGATCCCTTGACCTGGAGCCGAAACGAGGAAGTTTGGCGTTCTGACGAGATGCCATCAGATACAATTCTGGTGTGCCCCATAGCCGAACCAGCTGAGCAAACACCTCCGGATGGAGTTCCCACTCCCCCGGATGAAAAGTCTGACGACTTAGGAAATCTGCCTCCCAGTTCTCTACACCTGAGATATAGATCGCTGACAGATGGCAAGAGTGAGCCTCTGCCCATCGAATTATCCTTGAGACCTCTGTCATCGCTAAGGAACTTTTTGTTCCGCCCTGATGATTGATATAAGCCACAGTCGTGATGTTGTCCGACTGAAACCTGATGAATCTGGCCGAAGCCAGCTGAGGCCATGCCTGGAAAGCATTGAATTTCGCTCTTAATTCCAGAATATTTATCGGTAGGAGAGCCTCCTCCCGAGTCCACAAACCCTGAGCTTTCAGGGAATTCCAGACTGCACCCCAGCCCAAAAGGCTGTCGTCACTATAACCCATTTTGGCCTGCGGAAACACATTCCCTGGGACAGATGATCCTGTGACAAAAACCAAAGAAGAGAGTCTCTGGTCTCTTGATCCAGATTTATCTGAGGAGATAAATCTGCATAATCCCCATTCCACTGATTGAGCATGCATAGTTGCAGTGGTCTGAGATGCAAGCGAGCAAACGGAACTATGTCCATTGCCGCTACCATTAGACCAATTGCCTCCATACACTGAGCCACTGACGGCCGAGGAATGGAGTGAAGAGCTCGGCAGGTGGACAAAATCTTTGATTTTCTGACCTCCGTCAGAAATATTTTTATGTCCACTGAGTCTATCAGAGTCCCTAGAAATGAAAATCTTGTGAGGGGGGGAATAGAACTTTTTTTACATTCACCTTCCACCCGTGAGATCTTAGAAAGGCCAACACTAAGTCCGTGTGAGACTTGGCTAGTTGGAAGGTCGACGCTTGAATTAGAATGTAGTCTAGATAATGCGCCACTGCTATGCCCCATGGCCTTAGAACTGCCAGAAGGGACCCTAGCACCTTCGTGAAGATTTGTGGCGCCGTGGCCAACCCGAAAGGAAGAGCCACAAACTGATAATGCTTGTCCAGAAAGGAGAACCTGAGGAACTAGTGATGATCTTTGTGGATATTAATGTGTAGATATGCATCCTTTAAGTCCACGGTGGTCATATATTGACCCTCCTGGATCAATGGTAAGATAGTCCGAATGGTCTCCATCTTGAAGGATGGGACTCTTAGGAATTGGTTTAGGATCTTGAGATCCAGAATTGGTCTGAAGGTTCCCTCCTTTTTGGGAACTATAAACAGATTGGAGTAAAACCCCTGCCCCTGTTCTGCTTTTGGAACTGGGCAGATCACTCCCATGGTAAAAAGGTCTTCTACACAGCGTAAGAACGCCTCTCTTTTTGTCGGGTTTACAGACAATTGAGAAAGATGGCACCTCCCCCTTGGAGGGGAATCCTTGAAATCTAGAAGGTATCCCTGGGTTACAATTTCTACTGCCCAGGAATCCTGAACGTCTCTTGCCCAGGCCTGAGCAAAGAGAGAGAGTCTGCCCCCTACTAGATCCGGTCCCGGATCGGAGGCTACCCCTTCATGCTGACTTAGTGGCAGCAGCAGGCTTTTTGGCCTGTTTACCCTTGTTCCAAGCCTGATTAGGTCTCCAGGTTGGCTTGGATTGAGCAAAGTTCCCCTCTTGCTTTGCAGCAGAGGAAGAGGAAGTGGGACCACTCTTGAAGTTTCGAAAGGAACGAAAATTATTTTGTTTGGTCCTCGTCTTATTTGACTTATCCTGAGGGAGGGTTTGACCCTTCCCTCCAGTAATGTCTGAAATGATCTCTTTCAGTGCAGGCCCGAATAGGGTCTTACCTTTGAAAGGGATGGACAAAAGCTTAGATTTAGATGACACATCAGCTGACCAGGACTTAAGCCATAACGCTCTACGCGCTAAAATGGCAAAACCTGAATTCTTAGCCGCTAATTTAGCAAGATGAAAAGCGGCGTCTGTAATAAAAGAATTAGCCAATTTAAGAGCCTTAATTCTGTCCAAAATATCATCTAGTGGGGTCTCCATCTGAAGAGCCTCTTCTAGAGCCTCAAACCAAAAGCCAGCAGCAGTGGTTACAGGAACAATGTACGCTATAGGTTGAAGAAGAAAACCTTGATGAACAAAAATTTTCTTTAGGAGACCCTCTAATTTTTTATCCATAGGATCAATGAAATCACAACTGTCTTCAATAGGTATAGTTGTACGCTTAGCCAGGGTAGAAATAGCTCCCTCCACCTTAGGGACCGTCTGCCATGAGTCGTTTATGGTGTCAGAAATGGGAAACATTTTCTTAAAAACAGGAGGGGAAGCGAACGGAATACCTGGTCTATCCCACTCCTTAGTAACAATGTCCGAAATCCTCTTAGGGACCGGAAAAACATCAGTGTAAACAGGAACCTCTAAATATTTGTCCATTTTACACAATTTCTCTGGAACTACAATAGGGTCACAATCATCCAGAGTAGCTAAAACCTCCCTGAGCAATAAGCGGAGGTGCTCTAGCTTAAATTTAAATGCCGTCATATCTGAATCTGTCTGAGGGAACATCTTTCCTGAATCAGAAATCTCTCCCTCAGACAGCAAATCCCTCATCCCTACTTCAAAACATTGTGAGGGAATATCGGATACGGCTACTAAAGCGTCAGAAGGCTCAGCATTTGTTCTTAACCCAGAGCTACTGCGCTTCTCTTGCAACCCAGGCAGTTTAGATAAAACCTCTGTGAGGGTAGTATTCATAACTGAAGCCATATCTTGCAAGGTGAAAGAATTAGACGCACTAGAAGTACTTGGCGTCGCTTGTGCGGGCGTTACCGGTTGTGACACTTGGGGAGAACTAGATGGCAAAACCTGACTTCCTTCTGTCTGAGAATCATTTAATGCCAAATTTTTATAAGTCAAAATATGCTGTTTGCAATTTATAGACATATTAGTACAAGTGGGACACATTCTAAGCGGGGGTTCCACAATGGCTTCTAAACAAATTGAGCAATGAGTTTTCTCAGTGTCAGACATGTTTAACAGACTAGTAATAAAGCAAGCAAGCTTGGAAAACACTTTATTTAATGAAAAAAACACAATTTGCAAAAACGGTACTGTGCCTTTAAGAGAAAAAAAGACATACACAAACTGCAAAACAGGTTAAAGTTGCTTCAAATTTTCCAAAATTTTAACAGTGTACCCACTAAGCTTTAGAAGGATTGCACCACAAGTAAATAAGCAATAAACCCCCAAATAAAAAAACCGGATTGAAATTTGTCTAAAACCGGTTAAAAACCCCTATTAGCACCTTGCCACAGCTCTGCTGTGGCCCTACCTGCCCTTAGGATTGATAATATGGGGTTAAAGCTTCGAATAGGCCATCAGAAGATTATCAGGACCTCAGGAGAAGTTGCTTGTCTGTATAACTAAATGCGCAACTGAGGCGTGAAAATAGGCCCCGCCCACCTCACTCGATGTTGCTGGGGCCTACACAAACCTAGTTTGAAAACCATGTGGGTTATAACAACCCCAAATAAGCCAAATGACCCCTCAAACAAACGTGCCATAAACATAAAAAACGTTACTCCCAGAACACACAAACGTTTGTCACAATTTCTCATAAACAAACTGAGTGCCCAAAAAACTTAGCCCTTTATGCAAGCTAGTAAAGCCTCTTTCACACTAGGATTACTGCTTAACCTTCCCCTAATGGGGATACTGTCAGCCTTTCTGAGTTAACACAGTCTCTGCAGAAAATATGAAAATATGACTGAACATACCTCATTGCTGTATAGCAAGAAACCGTTCCTCACACTGAAGTTTTCCTGTACTCCTCAGCTTCTGTGGGAACAGCAGTGGACCTTAGTTACAAATGCTAAGATCATAATCCTCCAGGCAGAAATCTTCATCTATGTCCTGCCTGAGAGTAAATAGTACAACACCGGTACCATTTAAAAATAACAAACTCTTGATTGTAGATAAAATAAAACTAACAGCTTAACACCTCTTTCACTTTACCCTTCCTGCTTAGAGCCGGCAAAGAGAATAACTGGGGGGTGGAGTTAAGGGGGGAGCTATATAGACAGCTCTGCTGTGGTGCTCTCTTTGCCACTTCCTGTTAGGAAGGATAATATCCCACAAGTAAGGATGAATCCGTGGACTCGGTAAATCATGCAAAAGAAATTAATTTGTTATCTTGGAAGGTTTTTGTTTCTTATTGCTTCTCTTCTGCTCAGAGAGTTTTCGGAATCTCAACCTTGCAGTGTGATTCGCCTTTCCTTATCTTTCTTGTTGATAAGACGGTTCTTTGTACTTATTAGGTTTCCTTCCTATATTAATCTGGATTTTGTTGTTCCTTCTCTATGTTGCACAACTTGAATTTTGTGCGTGCTTTATAAAAAAAAAATATATTTTTTTTTTTACAGGCGACTAAGGATTTTTGCCAGTCTTCTGCCCTGTTTGATTGTTTCTCTGGAAAACGTAAAGGTCAGAAATCTACTGCTACTTCTATTTCTCTCTGGTTGAGAATTATAATTAGTTTTGCTTATGAGACTGCTGGACTGCAGCCTCCTGAGAGAATTACAGCTCTTTCCACTAGGGCTGTCTTCTCTTCTTGGGCTTTTAAGAATGACGTTTCTGTGGAACAGTTTTGCAAGGCTGTAACTTGGTTCTCTTTGCATACTCTTTCCAAATTTGATACTTTTGCCTCGGACGAAGCGTCTTTTGGGAGTAAGGTTATTCAAGCGGTGGTGCCTTCTGTTTAGGTCTGCCTGTCTTGTCCCTCCCTATTCATCTGTGTCATCTAGTTTGGGTTTGGTTCCCAACAGTAATTGATGAAGCCATGGACTCACCATATCTTAGGAAAGAAAAGAAAATGTTTGCTTACCTGATAAAAAAAATTATTTCCGGATATGGTGAGTCCAAGGGCCCTGCCCTTTATTTCAAGATTGTTATTTTTTACTAAAACCTCAGGCACCTCTACACGTTGTGTTACTCGTTTTTTCTCCATTTCCTTTTGGTCAAATGACTGGGGGTTGTGGAAAGAGAAGTGATACTTAACATGTTGACTGTGGTGCTCTTTCCCTTCTCCTGCTGGCCAGGAGTGATATTCCCAACAGTAATTGATGAAGCCATGGACTCACCATATTCGGAAAGAAAGAAATTTATCAGGCAATGTATAAGCTTAGGAGCCGGCCCATTTTTGGTTCAGCACCTGGGTAGCGCTTGCTGATTGGTGGCTACATTTAGACACCAATCTGCAAGCACTACCCAGGTGCTGAACCAAAAATGGGCCGGCTCCTAAGCTTACATTCTTGCTTTTTTAAATAAAGGTACCAAGAGAACACAGAAAAATGTATAATAGGGGTAAATTAGAAAGTTGCTTAAAATTGCATTCTCTATCTGAATCATGAAAGTTTAATTTTGACTAAACTATCCCTTTAAGCTCCTCTGATATAATTACAAAATATATTTCAACTAAAGTCCTCCTTCAAAATCCCTAACAGCAGCAATAGTAGAAGACTTAGCATTACAATACTAATTAAAATAATATAGCAGGATATTTATAAGAATTGCAATACTGGATAGATATTTAACAAAGAGATAACATATTTGTCTGAGAGCTAAATCATGCAATTCTTGAATAATAACAAGTTAATAATCAGTACCATCCCTTACTCTTCTCTGCATCTGCCTCAAAACACTGCTAAGAGTATTAGGAGGTGTGAGCTATGTTTTAAGTTGTTGGGTTGAAGGGTTTCAATGGTATTATCCAAACATATGAGCCAAGAAGTAAAAATGTTTTAATGATGGCGTTCATTTATTGTTTTTTCGTTGTCAGGTGTGTTTCTTGGACTTGGCCTAAGTGGCATTGTGCCAACTCTTCACTTCACTATTGCAGAGGGCTTTGTAAAGGCAACCACGGTTGGTCAGATGGGATGGTTCTTCCTCATGGCAGTCATGTATATAACAGGTGCTGGACTGTATGCAGCTCGAATCCCTGAGCGTTTCTTTCCTGGTAAATTTGATATCTGGGTAAGTCTAGAACATTTTAATAATCAATAGCCTACATGTTCAAAAGTTTTTCTTAAACCTTTCAGTGCTAAATCATTTCACTCCCCTGTGTTAGAGCCAAACCATCCATTCTTACAAAACCATCCTATATAAAATGTCATAAATTAGCATCAATTTTACACTAACCCAGTTCTCCCATTTATTTGGATATCTGCAATATTTTATTAGCTCAAAGAAACATGTATTTATGAGTTTTAACATCAATAACCCACCAACATGAATCTAGCAGTCACTGTAAGGTGATCATTCTTACTATAACAATCACTTAACAGCTGTAAGGACTTGAAATACATTATTATAGTACCCTTTTACAGGTGGAGTCCACAGCTGCATTCATTACTTGTGGGAATACTGAACCTGGCCACCAGGAGGAGGCAAAGACACCCCAGCCAAAGGCTTAAAGTGAAAGTAAATTTTTCCACATAGCAATATATCATTACAATCTATAGCCCAAATATAACATTATCGCTGGTTTTATTTTTTCTTTTCTTCAATCTAATATTTGATATTTGTATAATTGATTTCCCTACCGTTCTGTCCGTTGCTCCTCCCACCCTCCTCTTCCTGGATTTTGTATTCATTACGTATAGAGCGGTCCCACCCGCTCTATACGTAGGCTAAAAGCTTGTTCACGTTATTGTCATCTATTGCGCATGCGCTACTCGACGATCCGGGTACAAATGCGCATGCAAACTTTCCCATCCCCTAATGAAAACGCGCATTCGTCAAACTGTATCTTGGCAACAAATGAATCCCAATTATGCGCATGCGCGAATTGTGAACGCGCGCCTAACATCCCCATGTTAATATTGTACTCGGCGCATGCGCATTGGCTGCGAGCAGGCTGTGACGTAGCTTTCTGGCCGCCGATCGGCCAGAAAGTCAATTGGTGCTTTGCAGAAACGTGACCAGGAAATAAATTAACTCCTCAGCAACGGGCTGAATTGAGGAAGATAAAAATCTGCGATTCTAAGCGGCGAAAAAGGTATTTAGGTACAGAAATAAAAAATATCATGAATGAAAGTGCTATTGTTTTGTAAGTAATTATGTAAATCTGCAAAGCAGAAGATCTAACTTTACTTTTACTTTAAATACCTCCCCCACTTCCCTCATCCTCCAGTCATTCTTTGCCTTTCAGCGTAGGACAACCTTTTTATTCTTCTGCCTTATCACTCTTTCTCGAGTGATGGCTCAATCCTAGTAGGAGCAGGGGTCAGTTAGACTGATTACAGTACTCCGTTTGTGACTGCGAGATCATGTTTGCGGTCTAGGGGTTTCCATGGGGGTTACCTTGTCGCAGGGATTTGCTGGGTCAAGGCTCCTTTTGCTTCATCGAATCTTATTACGGTGAGGCGGACGAGAGGTCGCTTGGTCTTAAACGAGAGAGGGTTTTTCTGAGAGCTTATGGTCCTTCAGCGCGTAAGCTGGTTCCTCGTCATCTGTCATAGGTGTGGAGGACCCCTTCTGTCGGGAAGAGCAAGCTTCGTCCTGGCACTCTTTTCTGGCCTGCCAGGCTTCCCTTTTTTTCCTCCAGGATGATCTGGAGAAGGGCTTTCTTAGCTAGTTACTTGTTGGGACAGTTTTCTGGGTCCTGTCTGTTTCTTCTGCTCTAGAGGCTTGTTGAGCTTTCGACGTAAAGTTTTTTGCTAGGACTCTGACTGCGTTCAGGCCAGTGAGTCAATATGATGCTCCTTCTTGGAGCTTAGATCTTATTTTTAGGGGGTTTCATTGGACTACTTTTGTAGCTATGCAGGAGGTGGTCTTTGAATTTCATCTTCAATGAGCTACTCCATCTGTAGCGTGCTTCTACCAGCATTAGTCTCTGTGTTGCAACCTTGCAATTCATACTCTTTATTGGGGTTTCCTCTATAATAAGACTGTTCTACGACCCTAGTTAGGTTTTCTTCCTAAAGTTGTGTCTATTTGTGACTTCAATCAAGAGTCTTTGGCTGAGGTGTCTTTGCCTCCTCCTTGTGACCAGGCTCAGTATTCCCACAAGTAATGAATGCAGCTGTGGACTATCCCTGTACAGAAGGAAAGGAAATGATCTGGTAAGCATAATTTATGTTTTCTTTCAAATGAAATATTTATTTCATCAGATGGTGCGAGTCCACGAGTAATCACGTATGGGAAGGAGTTATCATCTAAGCAGGTCTATTCTCAGTGAGATATGTCACATGCCTTCCATGGTAAATTTGGAATTGTCCACCAATCCCTAGGTCTTACATTGAGCTACTCCTTCTGGATCCCCAAGTGAAATGTTAACTTGTCCACTAATAACCTGGGTTGTAAATGCTTTTACTGGTTTAGACCATTGGCATTGTGCTCGCACTGTCTAGGATGGACTTTTCTACTGGAAGCAAGTTCGTTTAGCTGGGGTATGCACAGTGGAGCAGGTGTTAAAAGTTAATACTTTTCACCTTCATAGACCACCTGCTATTAGTATGAACATGTACACATGCTTTCACGTAGTCTGTACACCATACACTTTTACTTACAGTTTTTAGCGCCCTCAGAAATCACTTCTGAGCTGTACACAGTGTTTTTTCCTTCACCTGCGCTAAACTTTTTCTTGTTCCCTTCGGGTTCTTGATTTTAGCATTCATTGTAGCGGAGGAACGCTAAGGGTTAACAATTTTAGTGAGCCTTTTCGGAGTCGTCATTTTTTCCTGTCCCTGTGTTACTGTAACCTATTCAGCATCTAAGTAAGGTTCCTATGACCAGTGTAGGTGGTAAGACACTCTGATCTACAGAGTTTGATTTCAAGTTTAGGGCGCACATTTTAGTTAACCCTTTATGTGCTGTGTTATTTGCTATATAAGCCTTTTGCTGTTTTGTACCCTTTTTCAGCACTATTTAACAATACCTTGTTATTGTTATTGTTTCACTATTTAGGGTTTATCAGCCTAATATTATGCCATTTTCTTTCCTTCAGTCTGTCTCTGATACTTAATCTATGTCCTTACTGTCATGATAAAGCAAACTGTTGCAGCTCAGGCCTCTGGTCCATCATCTTATTTTCTAGAAGAGAGATCCTCTGATACTTTAAACAGGGCTTTGCTGTGTTTCAAAGTTTTGCTAGGGTTTTACCCTATTAACCCCTTGAGTGCTAATGATGGCTCTTAGTCATCACAAATTGTCTCAGTCAGGTGCTAATGACGGCTCAGAGCTGTCACTAGCACTCTCCCACTTTGAGGGAGATCTGGGGGCTCCACCGGTTCCTACCCCGGCGATCAGGCCTGCAAAGTGACAGGCTTCGCTTGGGCTTCACGTTCGTTACACACGGTGAAGTCATGCGCAATGACATGATAACCTCACCGCGCAACTTTATTTAACATTAACAATGTTAACTATAGGAGCAGGGGGCATGCTGCTTAGAAGCCTGTATCTCGGGCATCGAATCAGCTACAGACCCCCAAGACCCACCGTTGGAAAGGTAATCGCCTAACCTTTTCCAACAGTGTAGGTCTTGGGGATCTGAAATAATTAAAAAAAGTAAAAAAAAAATATTTTTATAAAATAAAAAAACCTTTAAAAAACCTTAGCACCCTGGTGGGAAAGTGCTTAGCACTCAAAGGGTTAAAGTTGCTTATCTGAACTTTATCCAAAACGTAAGGAGTATATCCACTTAACTAATAATGAGGTGTTAGGGGGAATTTACGGGCGGTGGCCATGACAGGTCGTTTTGTCAGCTGCTATAAGCTTCTCGAGTAATCTTTTAAAAATCAACCTTCTTATTTGCCATCGAGCAGTGATAAACAGCACGTGCAATACAGCAGAAGAAGCCCATCAAATAGCAACGTCTTTAACTTTAGACCCTCTAGAGTCCGATACAAAGCAGAGGAAAGCATGTGAGGCCAACCAGAGCATTTTAACCACACAACAGTGCTAACCTCGCTGAGCTATAAACGCCAATGTTGTTTGCTGGACTGAGTTTGATAAAACACTAGTCATGCCACCAGCTCATAAGCCTTGCTTTCAAGCCTTGGCTCCTTACCCTAGGACTTAAATATCGAAAATTGGAGTAGGTTAAAGGGACAGTCTAGTCAAAATTAAACTTTCATGATATAGGGAATGCAATTTTAAACAATTTTCCAATTCACTTTTATAATCAAATTTGCTTTATCTTGGTATTCTATGTTGAAAGCTAAACCTAGGTAGGCTCATATGTTTATTTCTAAAACCTTGTAGGCCGCCCCTTATTTCAATGCATTTGGCAGTTTTTCGCAGCTAGAAGGCGTGAGTACATGTGTGCCATACAGATAACATTGTGACAACGCCCATGGTTTTACAAGTGAGAGGGCACTGATTGGCTAAATGCATGTTTGTCAAAAGAGCTGAAAAAATAATAAAGGGATTATCTATCTTTTTAAACACTAACAATTCTGGAGTAGACTGTCCCTTTAAATATGATTCTGGTAAAGTGTATCAGCTTTATTTACAACCTGTAAGACTGTGTTAAAGGGACACTGAACCCAATTTTTTTCTTTCATGATTCAGATAGAGCATGAAATTATAAGCAACTTTCTAATTTACTCCTATTATCAAATTTTCTTCATTCTCTTGGTATCTTTATTTGGAATGCAAGAATGTAAGTTTAGATGCCGGCCTATTTTTGGTGAACAACCTTCTTTGTTCTTGCTGATTGGTGGATAAATTCATCCACCAACAAAAAAAGTGCTGTCCAGAGGTCTGAACCAAAAAAAAATCTTAGATGCCTTCTTTTTCAAATAAAGATAGCAAGAGAATGAAGAAAAAGTGATAATAAGAGTAAATTAGAAAGTTGCTGAAAATTGCATGCTCTATCTGAATCACGAAAGAAAACATTTGGGTTCAGTGTCCCTTTAAGCTCTGCTGGTGAACATGAGACTGATCATTTTCTTTATAACTTACATGGGATTCACTAACCTGATCTCAGTCCAGCAACTTTTACAGGCTGTTCGCAAAACTTGTTTAACTTTAAATCACTACTAGCTTTAGATTTGTCACTGATATTTAAATCTGTTCTCACTAAGTTTTTTGAACGACATATCAGGAAAAAATAGATACAATAAGAGGTTTAAATTATCTATTTCCCTTGATATACTGTTAGTTGCTGTGCTATATAAAGAATCCTTATCCCTGTAGACCTCAATATAATATGAAAAGTACCACCTATGTTAATGTTATCAGAGGCTCTCCAGTATATGACGCTATGAGAGGGCAACTGGTCCATACTGATCACCTTCCCTACCTCTTCTGAGCTATTTTCTAACCTATCCTACCTTAAAGGGGCAGTCTACACCAGAATTTGTATTGTTTAAAAAGATAGATAATACCTTTATTACCCATCCCCTAGTTTTGCATAACCAACACAGTTATATAAATACACTTTTTACCTCTGTGATTACATTGTATCTAAGCCTCTGCAAACTTCCCCCTTACCTCGGTTCTTTTGACAGACATCCATTTTAGCTTTTAGCCAATCAGAGCTAGCTCACTGGAACTCCACGTGCGTGAGCACAGTGTTATCTATATGAAACACATGAACTAACACCCTCTAGTGGTGAAAAACTGTAAAAATGCCCTGAGAGAAGAGGCGGCCTTCAAGGGTTTAAAAATTTGCATATGAACCTCCTAGGTTTAGCTTTCAACTTAGAATACCAAGAGAACAAACAAAATTGTTGATTAAAGAAAATTGGAAAATTGTTTAAAATGACATTCTCTATCAGAATTATGAAAGTTTATTTTGGACTAGACTGTCCCTTTAATTATGTACTCACCAATGGTCAAGGAGTAATTAGAATGGTGTTTTATATATATATATATATATATATATATATATAGCTATGTAGGCTACCAATACGCTACCAGTCCTGTACATCCATGTCTCTGTTGAGTGTAACGTATACCCATAGTCTTCTTTTTTTTTTTTTTTAAATATATATATATATATATATATATATATATATATACATATATATATAGCTAGAACTAGGTGGAAATTATACTACTAATGTTTCACCCTCTGTAGGGCTACCATTACTCTACTACATATAGCTGTTCTGTTATGTATATATATATTAAGCAAAGTTAGCATATCAGCGGTTAGAGAGCAATAACATACTAATGGAAGAATATACTATAATATAGCGTAAGGTTAATGCACAGTCTCACGCTATTTCAGCTACATCTGGGAAACCCCTATACCTCAAAAGTTGGTCTGATCTTATTGTTAATTATATATTCTATATTGTCATTACATGACATATCTATCCACAGTAAATAGCATTCTAAGACCCAAATATACCCCAACACTGCTTATGATGCAATCACATGCAGATGTCCTTTACTTATAAATGCTGCTATCTGGTTTGGTCCCATTATAGTTTGAACTAGAGAAATTCCATTGGTCCCCACCTAAGATTAAAAGGATTATTTTGGCTGATGTGCTTATAACTTCTAATAATAAATCCTATAATACTATTTCTTATAACCCCCTCCTTTCTAATACTTTTAATACCTGGAAGCGGCAGCATTTATCATTATGTTTGTCTACTTACTACAAGAATTTTTTTTTTTATATACAAAGTTAATGCCAATAGTAACACTAAAATACTAAAATTAAAAAAAATTGGTTCTTAATTTGATATCCAAAAGCGGTCTCTCTTGTTGGAAACAACCTCCTATATCTTGATTGCTTACTCATGGGGTCCAAGAGTGGCCTCCTGTGTCATTTCGGAGGTATATAGAGTTCTAGGCATTCTATCCACATGTGTCTCTATATTTCCTGCAAAGTGTTATGTTATTTGGTGTCTGTATGCCATTACCATTGTGTTTTGTTGTTCTATATTTCATGTATGACTTACTACAAACCTCAATTAAAAAAAGTAAAAATAAAACATAATGAGGTGTTAACTATGTTGCCTCCAACTGTTAAAAGGACATGAAACATGCAATTTTTCCAATTTACTTCATTTATCAAAATTGAATTGGTAGTCTTTGTTGAAGAAGCAGCAATGCATTACTGGGAGCTAGGTTGTGCATTGAGTGAGCCAATGAAATTAGGCATATATGTTCAGCCACAAATCGGCAGCTTCCGAGCCTACCTAGGTATACTTTTTAGCAAAGGATACCAAGAGAACAAAACAGCTAAAAGTAGTAAATTGGAAAGTTGTTTAAAATCACATGCTCTATTTAAATCATGAAAGAAAAAAACTGGGTTCCATGTCCCTTTAAGCTCAGACATTTGAAAGTTTGGAAGGTGATCCTTATTTGGCCTTTAGCTCAAGTAACTAAGTTACCCATTAATAATATGGGTGTTTCTGACTCTGTGGACTCTTATTTTGCGGATAGTCTCTCTCAGGACCCTGCTTATGTGGCAGAGGATTTGTTCCTTAATTTCAGGCTCAATCATATTAATGCCCTTATTTTGGGACGTTTTAATTGCTTTAGAGGTAGAGGATTTCCCTGCTACAGTCAAGCAACCAGTTAAGAGGATTGATAAATTATTTTACACAGCTCCTAAACAGCCTTCCTCTTTTCCCGTTCCTGACTGTTTCTTAACTTATTTCGAAGGAATGGCAGAAGCCAGGTTTTTTTTTCTTCATCTGCCAAGATTAAATCTTTATTTCTCTTGTAAGGTGTATCCAGTCCACGGGTTCATCCATTACTTGTAGGATATTCTCCTTCCCAACAGGAAGTTGCAAGAGGACACCCACAGCAGAGCTGTCTATATAGCTCCTCCCCTAACCCCCACCCCCAGTCATTCTCTTGCAACTCTCGACAAGGGAAGTATCAAGAGATATGTGGTGATAGTTTTACCTTCAATCAAGAGTTTATTTTTAAACGGTACCGGCGTTGTACTGTTTTACTCTCAGGCAGAAATTAGAAGAAGAATTCTGCCTGGAGGTTGATGATCTTAGCGGTTTGTAACTAAGGTCCATTGCTGTTCTCACACATAACTGAAGAGTATGGGATAACTTCATTTGGGGGAACGGTCTGCAGATTACCTGTTTTGAGGTATGTTCAGTATTTTTATTTCTAGAGAGATGAATAAGTTCTAGAAAATGCTGACAGAGCCTTGTGTATTTGAGGTAAGCCTGATGCAGTGATTTAACAACGACTGGGATCATGCTTACAAAACAGGGTAATACTCATGTTAATATTATTTAGTGTCAAAACGTTTACATGTTTTCATAAATAGAAAGTTTTTTCTCTGAGGGAGATAAATCTTTATTTGGGGCCTAGTTTTCCACATGGCTAGTCAGATACTCCTAGGAGTATTTTCTTAAGGCCCCTCTGGCATCCAGTACATGGTGGGAGGGGCCTATTTTAGCGCTTTAGCTGTGCAGTTTTAATTCAGACTGAGACATCCAGCTTCCCTAGAGGAGTCCTTTGGCATCTGAGGACCATTATAAAGGGTTTATTCCTTCACCAAATCGTACTCTCAGGCAGAAATTAGAAGAAGAATTCTGCCTGGAGATTTGATGATCTTAGCGGGATCATGTTTACAAAACAGGGTAATACTCTCGTTAATACTTATATTTCTTAGTGACAAAACGTTTACATGACTTCATATATAAGACGTTTTTTCTCTGAGGGAGATAACTTTTTCTTTGGGGTCTAGTTTCCACATGGATAATCTGATACTCCTATGAGTACTTTCTTAAGGCCCCTCTGGCATCCAGTACATGGGTGGGAGGGGCCTATTTTAGCACTCTAAATGCGCAGTTTTAATTTAGACTGAGACATCCAGCTTCCCTAGAGGAGTCCTCTGACACCTGAGAACCATTACAAGGGGTTTATTTCTGCACAAAATCGTATTTGAGGGCAGGTAGGAGCCTCAGCAGAGCTGTGGCAGGGTGCTCAACTGTCTTTTAACATTTTTAACGTTTTTTTAAATCCGGTTTGGGGCCTAAGGGGTTAATCATCCATTTGCAAGTGGGTGCAATGTTGCTTTAGTCCTTTACACACACACTAAAAATTTCAAAGACTTTACTATATTTTTTCACTGTTTTGCAGTTTAAGTGTTAGTTTTTTTTCTCTTAAAGGCACAGTAACGTTTTTGTTTAATTCCAAGCTTGCTTGTCTCATTACTAGTCTGTTAAACATGTCTGACATAGAGGAAACTCCTTGTTCAATATGTTTAGAAGCCATGGTGGAACCCCCTCTTAGAATGTGTACCAAATGTACTGAAATTTCTATAAACTATAAAGACCATATTATGGCGCTTAAAGATTTATCTCCAGGGGATTCTCTGACGGAAAAAAGGGAGATTATGCCATCCAGCTCTCCCCATGTGTCAGAACCTATAACTCCCGCTCAAGTGACGCCAAGTACATCTAGCGCGTCTAATTCTTTTACCTTACATGACATGGCGGCAGTTATGAAAAGCGAGACAGCTCTGGGGCTAGAACTAATACAGAGCTTTCTGACACTTTAATGCCTGTGTCCGATATACCCTCACAATACTCAGAAGCCGAGGCAGGTGAGCTTCTATCTGTGGGTGACATTTCAGACTCAGGGAAGGCGTTACTTCAGTCTGATTCTGAAATGACAGCGTTTAAATTTAAGCTTGAACACCTCCGCTTATTGCTTAGGGAGGTTTTAGCGACTCTGGATGACTGTGACCCCATTGTGGTTCCAGACAAATTGTGTAAAATGGACAAATACTTTGCAGTGCCTGTTTACACTGATGTTTTTCCGGTCCCTAAGAGGTTTTCGGAAATTATTACTAAGGAATGGGATAGACCAGTTGTGCCGTTCTCTCCCCCTCCTGCTTTCAAAAAGATGTTTCCCATAGATGCCGCCATACGGGACTCGTATCAGACGGTCCCTAAGGTGGAGGGAGCAGTCTCTACCCTAGCTAAGCGTACAACTATCCCCGTCGAGGACAGTTGTGCTTTCCTAGATTCTATGGATAAAAAATTGGAGGGTCTCCTTAAGAAAATTTTTATACATCAAGGTTTTATTCTCCAGCCTTTTGCATGCATAGCCCCAGTTACTGCTGCAGCGGCTTTTTGGTTCGAGTCTCTTGAGGAGGCTCTGCAGGTAGAAACCCCGCTAGACAATATTCTAGACAGGATTAAATCTCTTATATTAGTTAATTCCTTTATTTCTGACGCCGTTTTTCAGGTAACCAAACTAACGGCTAAGAATTCAGGTTTTGCCATTTTGGAGCATAGGGCGCTATGGCTTAAGTCCTGGTCAGCAGACGTTACTTCAAAGTCTAAGCTTCTTAACATCCCCTTCAAAGGACAGACCCTATTCGGGCCGGGCCTGAAGGAGATCATTTCTGATATTACTGGAGGAAAAGGTCACGCCCTTCCTCAGGATAGGTCCAATAAATTAAGGACCAAACAGAATAATTTTCGTTCATTTCGAAACTTCAAGAGTGGCGCAGCTTCAGCTTCCTCTAATGCAAAACAAGAGGGAAATTTCGCCCAGTCCAAACCAGTCTGGAGACCGAACCAGGCTTGAAACGAAGGGAAGCAGGCCAAGAAGCCTGCTGCTGCCTCTAAGACAGCATGAAGAGGTAGCCCCCGATCCGGGACCGGATCTAGTAGGGGGCAGACTTTCTCTCTTCGCCCAGGCTTGGGCAAGAGACGTCTAGGATCCCTGGGCACTAGAGATTGTTTCCCAGGGTTATCTTCTGGAATTCAAAGGATCATCTCCAATGGCGAGATTTCATCTCTCACAATTATCTGCAAACCAGATAAAGAGAGAGGCATTCTTACGTTGCGTTCAAGACCTACTGGTTATGGGAGTGATCCACCCAGTTCCAAGAGAGGAACAGGGACAAGGTTTCTATTCAAACCTGTTTATAGTTCCCAAAAAAGAGGGAACTTTCAGACCACTGCAACTTTGCATGCTCAATCAGTGGAATGGGGACTACACAGATTTGTCCCCTCTGCTAAATCTGGATCAGGAGACCAGGGATTCTCTTCTGCTGGGGCGCAGTCTGGAACTCCCTGAAGGCTCAGGGTTCGTGGACTCAGGAGGAAGCCCTCCTTCCGATAAACATTCTGGAACTGAGAGCGATATTCAATGCTCTTCAGGCTTGGCCTCAACTAGCTGCAGTCAGGTTCATCAGATTTCAGTCGGACAATATCACGACTGTAGCCTATATCAACCATCAGGGGGGAACAAGAAGCCCCCTGGCAATGTTGGAGGTTTCAAAAATAATTCTATGGGCAGAGGTTCACTCTTGCCATCTCTCAGCTATCCATATCCCAGGAGTAGAGAACTGGGAGGCGGATTTTCTAAGTCGGCAGACTTTTCATCCGGGGGGAGTGGGAGCTCCATCCGGAGGTATTTGCCCAGCTGATTCAACTATGGGGCAAACCAGAACTGGATCTGATGGCGTCTCCTTATTACGGGTCCAGGTCAAGGGATCCCCAGGCAGCGCTGATAGATGCTTTAGCAGTGCCCTGGTCCTTCAGCTGGCTTATGTGTTCCCACCATTTCCTCTCCTCCCTCGTCTGATTGCCAAGATCAAGCAGGAGAGAGCTTCATTGATTTTGATAGCACCTGCGTGGCCACGCAGGACTTGGTATGCAGATCTGGTGGACATGTCATCCTTTCCACCATGGACTCTGCCGCTGAGGCAGGACCTTCTACTCCAAGGTCCATTCAAACATCCAAATCTAATATCTCTGCGGCTGACTGCTTGGAGATTGAACGCTTAATTTTATCAAAACATGGTTTCTCCGAGTCGGTCATTGATACCTTGATTCAGGCTCGAAAGCCTGGAAAACCAGGAAAATCTATCATAAGATATGGTGTAAATATCTTCATTGGTGTGAATCCAAGGGTTACTCGTGGAGTAAGGTCAGGATTCCCAGGATACTATCTTTTCTCCAAGAAGGATTGGAAAAGGGATTATCGGCTAGTTCCTTAAAGGGACAGATTTCTGCTCTGTCTATTCTTTTGCACAAGCGCCTGGCTGATGTTCCAGACGTTAAGGCGTTTTGTCAGGCTTTGGTTAGAATCAGGCCTGTGTTTAAACCTGTTGCTCCGCCATGGAGTTTAAATTTAGTTCTTAAAGTTCTTCAAGGGGTTCCGTTTGAACCCTTGCATTCCATAGATATCAAGCTTTTATCTTGGAAAGTTCTGTTTTTAGTAGCTATCTCTTCGGCTCGAAGAGTTTCAGAGTTATCTGCCTTGCAGTGTGATTCTCCTTATCTGATCTTCCATGCAGATAAGGTAGTTTTGCATACCAAACCTGGGTTTCTTCCTAAGGTAGTATCTAATTGGAATATCAATCAGGAAATTGTTGTTCTGTCACTGTGTCCTAATCCTTCTTCAAAGAAGGAACGTCTGTTACACAATCTTGACGTGGTTCGTGCTTTAAAGTTTTATTTGCAAGCTACTAAGGATTTTCGTCAAACATCTGCATTGTTTGTTGTCTACTCTGGAAAGAGGAGAGGCCAAAAGGGTCCGGCAACTTCTCTTTCTTTTTGGCTAAGAAGCATAATCCGTTTAGTTTATGAGACTGCTGGCCAGCAGCCTCCTGAAAGAATTACAGCTCACTCTACTAGAGCGGTAGCTTCCACATGGGCTTTTAAACATGAGGCCTCTGTTGAACAGATTTGTAAGGCGGCGACTTGGTCTTCGCTTCATACTTTTTCTAAATTCTACAAATTTGATACTTTTGCTTCCTCGGAGGCTATTTTTGGGAGAAAGGTCTTACAGGCAGTGGTGCCTTCCGTTTGAGTACCTGCCTTGTCCCTCCCTTTATCCGTGTCCTAAAGCTTTGGTATTGGTATCCCACAAGTAATGGATGAACCCGTGGACTGGATACACCTTACAAGAGAAAACAAAATTTATGCTTACCTGATAAATTTCTTTCTCTTGTGGTGTATTGAGCCACGGCCCGCCCTGTCACTTTAAGGCAGGTGTTTTTATTTTTTAAAACTACAGTCACCACTGCACCCTATAGTTTCTCCTTTTTTCTTACTTGTCTTCGGTCGAATGACTGGAGGTGGGGGTTAGGGGAGGAGCTTTATAGACAGCTCTGCTGTGGGTGTCCTCTTGCAACTTCCTGTTGGGAAGGAGAATATCCCACAAGTAATGGATGAACCCGTGGACTGGATACACCACAAGAGAGAAATTTATCAGGTAAGCATAAATTTTGTTTTTGTTAAAACAGAGATTTTGGAAACTTTTCCTAAAATGTATGCAGCCATTTCCACTCTTGCTTGGTGTACACCTGTTCCTTTGGAGGATAGTTCCTCTGATAAAAAAAACTTGAGGATCTTTTCCTCTTGAAAGTTTTCAAACTGCTGTCAGTGTTGCCTGCATAGCCACTGCTACTGTTTGGTGTGACAACCTTTCAGAACTTGTTTCTGGGTAAACTACTTTGGATGAGATTCAGAATTACAATAATCTCCTGAGAACAACACATTTCTTTATTTATGATGCAGCAGTGGAAATAATTCACATTAAAGAATGTTAGCTGTTTTAGCTAGACAAGCTTTTAGGCTTGAAAAAAGAAGTCAAACAGGCGCAGCCCGACTCAAGTGCACCGATATTTAATACGACGTAAGTGCGCAAGAAAAATGGCTACTTACAGGAGATAAATTAATACAAGCAGTAAAAAAACAAAAAGCGGTTTACAAAAGGCATATATTCCAAGCCTAGTGACAGCTGGAAGTCTCTCCCGTGTCTGCTCCTCCTCAGCCGTAAAGAAACCAAGTCCAGAGCTAGATACAGAGAATTCCTCCAGGCAATCACAGTGTATGCCGTTTAGAACAAGAACCTCTACGCGTTTCGTCTGAGAATGCTCAGACTTTTTCAAGAGTGAGTTAATTAGCGACTCTAACCGGCTTTTTAAAGAGCCAATGACAGGTATACATTGATACAAATACTAATGGCATGTAAGGACACGCCTGTATGGTGTTACATTTGTAATAGGTACAAGATTTAAAATGATACAGAATATAACATGATACAAAATATAAAACAACAAACTGTAAAAAGGAAATGCACTTAAGCATATAAAAAATGAAAAGAATATAATTGGAATGTTTGCTAGAATATGTGCTAAAATATATCAGCATATGTATACATATGCTCTTATGATTCTAAACACTCTTATGCCACAAGACGCATGTATAGGCGTTATATGCTATTCATAATATATAAAAAACAAAAAACAATTTGTTCTAAAGTGTTCCTTACATGAACTCTTGTAAATCTAATTCTATGTTTAATCCCCAGGGGTGCATAGAATCTAGTTGGTATATCCAAAAGGACTCCCTGCGTCGTAAAGTTAATAATCTGTTGGGGTATCCAGTCTATAACTTTGATTTTCAAGCTTTTAGGGTCTGAGTTATAATGTATTCTGAAATGCTCGGGGACACTTTGTGTATCCAATTCTATTTTTATATTATTCACGTGCTCATTAAGTATAGTGCGGATGTTTCTTTTAGTTTTGCCAATGTAGATTATTTTTTTTTTTTGCAACTACAGCTTAGAAGATGCACAACATCAATTGTGCTGCAGTTGCATTTATATTTCATATTAAATGTTTTAGTTTCCCTAGAATTCATGAAACTGTTGCTTTTATCTACATATTTGCACATCCCACATCTTGCTACTCCACATTTGTATGTGCCTGGCTTTTGTTCCAACCAGTGAGTGATTGTGGTGCTTTTTTGTTGTTGTGAGTCACGTAATTTGGTGGGTGCTAGTATGTTTTTGAGATCTTTATTTTTCTTAAAGGTCACTAATGGTCTATCGGGCAGCGTGTTTCCTAATATGGGATCTGCTTTTAAAACACCCCAATGTCTTTTTAAGATGTTCTGAATATCTCTAAAGCCTTGATTACAGGTTGTGGTGAATCTAATGTTGTTACTATTGTGTGTAGTAGTAGATTTCCTCTTTTCCCGGGGTTCAAGAAGCACTTTTCTATTCATATTTTGGACCCTCTCTTTGGCTGATTTTATAGTTAGCTCATTATAACCCTTTTCTAAGAATCTAGCATCCAAAATTGCTGCTTCATTATAATAATCAATTTCCCTGGTGCAGTTTCTCTTGATCTATCGGTACTGTCCTAGGGGAACATTGGTTTTCCTCCTAGATAGATGACCACTTTGGGCTATCAGGTGTGATAGAAAAAACAATTGAAGCAAAACAGAGGCAATGAATATATGGATCTTCAACTGCAGATCAAATGAAATGTATCACCCAGCACTAGCTTATCTTATGAGAAAACAAGCTTATGGCTTACAGTGAGTTAATAGTGCTGAATATAATGTGAATAACTGAGGTAAGGTAACCAGGAGCAATCACAAGCAGGCAGCTTAGTATTTTGTAGGAGCAGCTTAAAAATGCTTTTTAAAGAGCCAATGACAGGTATACATTGATACAAATACCAATGGCATGTAAGGACACGCCTGTAGGGTGTTACATTTGTAAGAGGTACAAGATTTAAAATGATACAGAATATAACATGATACAAAATATAAAACAACAAACTGTAAAAAGGAAATTGATTACAGGTTGTGGGGAATCTAATGTTGTTACTATTGTGTGTAGTAGTAGATTTCCTCTTTTCCCGGGGTTCAAGAAGCACATTTCTATTCATATTTTGGACCCTCTCTTTTGGCTGATTTTATAGTTAGCTCATTATAACCCTTTTATAACCCTTTCTAAGAATCTTGCATCCAAAATTGCTGCTTCATTATAATAATCAATTTCCCTGGTGCAGTTTCTCTTGATCTATTGGTACTGTCCTAGGGGAACATTGGTTTTCCACCTAGATAGATGACCACTTTGGGCGTTCAGGTGTGATAGAAAAAACAATTGAAGCAAAACAGAGGCAATGAATATATGGATCTTCAACTGCAGATCAAATGAAATGTATCACCCAGCACTAGCTTATCTTATGAGAAAACAAGCTTATGGCTTACAGTGAGTTAATAGTGCTGAATATAATGTGAATAACTGAGGTAAGGTAACCAGGAGCAATCACAAGCAGGCAGCTTAGTATTTTGTAGGAGCAGCTTACAAATGCTAAGTGATGAGAAAGTTCTGACCTTAAGCCAAGAGGATTCCTTTTGCATACAGAAAGACTCCAGTAGGAAATGGGGAGTATGTGCAAGGTAACAGCAGTACGTAATGACAGAGGTCTCTGTGTCTTTGTCCGGCTTGTAAACGTAGAGCCGAGAGCAGCAGTAGTGACTGCGCTTGTGGAGAAAGCTGACAGCTGATCGAGTGATAGGGGAATCGGAGCTCCGGAGCAGAGCGGGTGACGTCACCGGCTGCAGTCAAGTTAAATAAGCAAGCTGTGTGGACGTTTGTTATATTTGCGGTGCTTGTTACGAAATATCCAAAGGTAGGTTCAAGTTAAACAAGCAAGCTGTGTGGATGTTTGTTATAGTTGCGGTGCTTGTTAGGAAATATACAATGGTAGGTAGCTTCAAATATACAAAGTAATCAGTATTCCGGTTTGGCAGAAGGACAAAGGTCCTACGTTGGGAAGCAGAAAGTCTCAAATTGAATAAAGGTAAATCCAGAGAAATAACTCACACTACTTTGAGCAGAGTACAAGCTCAGCAACTGATTCTCAATAACTAAGCACCTGTCTGCCCTCAGGATAACGATTAAGTATGGTAAGGAGTTTGGGCTAAACTGAAAAGGTGGAATAGCAGGTTACCTATACAAGTAGATAAGGTGGACTGACAAACTCCTGACATCAGGAAACCATTTTTATCGGTGAGTTTCTGGTAGTTTTTGACTGCTACCTTATTATTGTCATTGACAAAAAGCACCAGGTGAAGAAACTCAACTTGTTTCTTATAAACCATTAGACACAAATTTGAGATTATAGTCATTATGGTTAATGTGATTAATGAAGTCCCCACTGGTGGTTTCTGTATCTTTCCAGATGATAACGACATCATCAATGTATCTATAATAACAAATAAGGTTGTTGATAAAAGGATTACCTGCCCAAATGTATTTTTCCTCAAAACTATGCATTTACAGGTTAGCATATGATTGGGCAAAGGTGGTCCCCATTGCTGTTCCCTGTATTTGTTAGTAATATTGATTCTCAAAAACAAAATAATTGTATTTCAGAATAAAGCTGATGCCTGCTAAAGTAAATTTCAAGTAATGCAAAGGTAATTTTCCATTCCTGAGTGTTTCTTCTAACGCTCCGATTCCTGATTCATGTGGAATACATGTGTAGATTGACGATACGTCACATGTAATCCACATGAAATCATCCTTCCAGTTCATGCCCTCAAATATATTGATGGCATGTATATTGTGCCCCTAAGATAAGCCTTAGTGGATATGACCACAGGCTGTAAATAGTGATCTATGTATACTGAAAGGTTGTTGGTCAAAGTGCCTATACCCGAGATAATGGGCCTGCCTGGTGGTGAAATTAAAGTTTTATGCACTTTAGGCAAGTAATAAAATGTTGGTATGGTAGGATGGTTCTCTGTAAGGAAATTGAATTCATCATTATTTAAGATATTATTATTTATTTTACAAAGATATGACGAGTCCACGGATTTCATCCTTACTTATGGGATATTAACCTCCTGCTAACAGGAAGTGGCAAAGAGCACCACAGCAGAGCTGTATATATAGCTCCTCCCTTCCCTCCACCCCCAGTCATTCTCTTTGCCTGTGTTAGTAATAGGAAGAGGTAAAGTGAAGTGTTAGTTTTAGTTTCTTCAATCAAGAAGTTTTTTATTTTTAAATAGTACCGGTGAGTACTATTTTCCTCAGGGAGATATGGAGAAGATTTCTGCCCTGAGGTTGATGATCTTAGCAGATGTAACTAAGATCCATATTGGTTCCCACAGAGCTTCTGAATGTAGTACAAGAGAAATCTTCAGTGTGGAGAACAGTTTCATGCTACAAGCAGCATTGAGGTATGTTCAGTCCTTTATTTCTGAGGAGACTTTGTATATCAGAACTGGCTGACATTTTTTCCCTGCAAGGGAAGGGGGTAAGCAGTAGACCTGTATACAAAGGGTATTACTGAAAAACCTGTGTTTATTTTATTTTGTTAACATAGTACTGGGCTAAGCATTTATAAAGGGCTTAAAAGCAGCAATATAAAGGGACACTGGGAGAGGCAGCTTAACGGTTTTTATTTGTGAGATCAAATAATCAGTATGGCTGTATATTTGTGTTGTGCTTAGGGGTAAACAAAATCCACATGGCTTTATTACTAAACTGCTTCCCATGCAGTTGTACAGTCTAATGCAATCGTCGTCCATGATGGGCGGGGCCTATTTTCACGCGCTCAGATGCGCACTTTACTCTGGCTGAGAAGACAGCAGGCATTAGCTCCGGTTGGGCCTAAACTGGTGTTCTGTTATCCGGATCGTTGTCGAGTCATTTTGCAGTACTCTGGGGGCAGGTAGGTGCCACAGCAGAGCTGTGGTGAGGTGCAGGGGTTATTTTTTCAAATCAAACATATTTTTGTCTATAAATATCTTTTAGAGGTTAATTTCTCCTCTTGCTCTTGGGGTTCAATAATTTTTGGCACTATTGATTATGTGTAGTTAATTTTTTTATTTTTTTTTAAATAATTTTTTATTGAGGTTATTAGAATGACAACTTCAAAATAAAACCAACAAATCATGATACAATAGGTGTTCAAAAACATTCACTTAGGTAATGATAACATTAATGAGCGCCCATAAACTTATATAGTCACATATGAAAGTAGGACAATTTCCTAAGAAAATCCAAAGTGAGCTTACATAATAGCATGGAACAAGCTAATCTGAAACCTCATTTTATTTTTGAAAGCATCTCCCTCTCCTAATGTGATAAGTCACTTCAGGACTCATTTAACCCTATATGTTATCTAAAGGGAGTAGGATGTTGAAAATGTTCTCTCTTGGACCAATGAAAAATTAGCGTAAAATTATCAACTGCTAAACACAATGGAAGAATTTAAAAATAGTTTACCCTGTGGACACTTCTCACATCTCCATTGTAATAATGTCTTTAATTTTGCAATGCGTAGTATAGGGTAGCATATGATAAAGATGTAGTCTAAACACACTACTGTACAATTTTTTAATTAACAAACATAAGCTATGCAACCTAAGAGCAAATTGTTATATAGAATAGCAGACCAAAGCCGCTCTTGTAATCCCAGCCAACCAATACTGGGTAGGTTAAAGAACCCAGTCTTGCTACTGGGAATGTAGAGTCGCCCCCACACAGTGTAAATACATTATTATAGAATAGCTAAGTAGATGTCACAAAAACATGTTCACAAGCTTAGAGTAATACATTTAACAGCGGATATACACTGCTGAAAATTGAAATAAGGGGTGGGGGGAGGGGTACAGGTTAGAGCAAACCTGTATTATATAAAGGGACAGAATGCTAATGACACAATAAGTCTCTAGTCAATATGGGGGACCACATGAGCCTAGCATTAGGGCATATGTGCTGTCATTTGAAATCCTTAAATGAATAGTAAGTCCCATTCGTTTTAACTTATAAGTTAAGATCCACCCCTGTGGCAGGAATAAAACATATAATTCTGTAGCAAGCCACCTCGGCCGCAGGTAGCTTCCAAAATATATTGCTAAAGTCCCACAACAGGAGGGAGGTTAAGGTATCATTTGGGCTACATGAAGTCAAAGGGGATGTTAATATATAAACATAGGGTCACATAAAAGCACATTTGACATATATTGTAAACCCCTAATAGTACATCACCCTAATCGCCAACTTTGTATAATTCAATGTCAGACTAACTAACCCTCAGAAGCCAATGTAGCAAACTAATATATTGTTAAACTGGACTATACACTTCTGTACATATAAAGGCGTAGCATATATGCAAAGAGATACCACTATACCAAAAACATGCTGAACAGTGCATTATAACCAGATAATTTGATGTAGCAAGTGAGCCTAGATGAACATGTTAATTTGCTTAAGCGGTGACTTCAGTCAATATAGTTTTCCACTATACTCATAAAATGATATTATCTTAATTTACGTATAAGGCCATCATATGCTGATAATTAACTGTTAAACAATAAGGCAATACAAGGATATAGGTTGGCAAGAGAACATAAAACATAAGTCTAAACAACATGACTAGCCTAGTAAATATATTAAATATTTTAAACTTATCTTAAAATGGGAATGTATGGGAAAGCCATAAATATCGAATTTGAACGCTCAGGGCTTGCGATTAATGTTACAGTTTTACCCTTCAAACATGACCTGTTGCGTCTTATTTACAAGAAAAGACACTAAATCTGTAACAAGTTCCCCATTAAAAGACCACCAGGGTCCCATCGTCAGTTCCATATGTGAGGCCGACATAAAATGCTCACTTGATGAGTCTCTAGCTGAACTTCAACAATAGAATGAGACATCTGCGAGAGGGAGTAATGGGGGACATTCCATCCGCGTGTACAAGGTAGACCTGCAGTCCGTACGTCTCTCTCCCATGCTGTGTAGGTATTTTAGATAGTATGTGGAGGTTCTCTACCGGATGCCCATAGAGATCATCTGCATCACCCAGCTTCTTGAAAGCATTAGATGTTGGATCAGTTTGGGAGTGCAGGTAGGTAGAGGAAGAGATCTGGAGGTGGTGTCCGGTACTAGTCTGGGTGGGTCCTGTGGGATCCCCAGAGTTTATAAAAGCATAACTTTGAAAAATAAGAACAGCAAGTCTTATCCACACTTGAGGGTTAATGGAGTAGTCCATATGATTTGTAGGGAATAGCAGCACTGGGCAAATTGCAGCGTAACTAAACTAAGTTCAGGAGTGTACCCAGGGCCATAATCAAATCTTTTTTAGTAGTCACGGAAAGCAGACACAGGACGTAACATCTCTTTAGCCAATACCTCTTCTGAGGTTATAGAGGTCAACAGAGTTAGTCAGTAGCCATGATATCTCGTAGGCACGCCGTCTTCTAGCTACGATACCCGACATCTTTATCTTGTCAGAGTTCAGTGTAGGGACGTCATCTACTAACTCAGATGGATTTGCGCAGACCTTCGATGTCGATCTTAGGTTGGTAAAGTGGACATTCTCCATCCTGTCTAATTGCGGCATAGCGTCGGGATGAACGGTGGGTAGAGAGGGATTGACAGCATCTCTTAGGGTATTAATGGAGCGGTCAAATTGGCGCTTCAGATCTAAGAGTCTTCTGCTACTAGCAGGTTCTAGAGAGTCGGCCTTACACTGCCGAGATCCGTCAAGCAGATAGTCTTCAGTGATTGCTCCTATAGTAGGTAAAACAGTTGCCATTGTAAAGGTCTGCTCAGGCTTAACTGGGTTCTCACCTATTACTGTGGGTTGGTTTGGCACGTCGCGATTAGTTGGCTGTAGCAGCATTGTGATTTCGGCAAAGTTCTCATCCATCCGCCGTGCCAGTTTTTTTAGCAGGGACAGCACCGTAGCATGCGAGTCTGTCATAGATGTCAGTGACATTTTCATAGATGTAGTCAGGTTTATAAATGAGATTAGTATGAAGGTAGTTTGGACTTCAAGCTATTACGAGGCTTTTAAAAGTCGTAGCTGAGTTCTGTGTCCTCGTGGCAGTTTCAAAAGACGCAGTTTGAAATAGAAGGTCACTCTCTCACTTCTGAATCAAAATCATTGTTCAGTTTCCTACATAGACTTGTTGGAGTCTTCTTCAGGCACTTTGGGTGTAACAAATATTATCAATTATCCCCCAATATTAGCATTAAGAGCCAGAGCTCTTACTATATGCGTCCAGCAAGCTTGGCAGTTGGCTCCGCCCCCATGTGTAGTTAATTTTAAAGCGTTAATTAAGGTTTTTAGGCAGTTTTGGGAAAAATTGTGCGCTTTTTTATTTCTTAAAGGCGCAGTACACGTTTAAAAAAAAAAATTAAATCAATAAATAAAGTGTTTAACGACTATTATGGTTATTGCTAGTCTGTTCTACATGTCTGACAGTGAGGATACTAATTGCTCTATGTGTTTAGAAGCCATTGTGGAACCCCCTCTTACGTTGTGTACCTCTTGTACTGAAAGGGCCTTACAATGTAAAAAGCCTATTTCTCTTGTAAGGTGTATCCAGTCCACGGATTCATCCATTACTTGTGGGATATTCTCCTTCCCAACAGGAAGCTGCAAGAGGATCACCCACAGCAGAGCTGTCTATATAGCTCCTCCCCTAACTGCCACCTCCAGTCATTCTCTTGCAGCTCTCGACAAGGGAAGTAGCTAGAGATATGTGGTGACTTAGTGTAGTTTATCTTCAATCAAAAGTTTGTTATTTTTAAATGGTACCGGCGTTGTACTGTTTTTACCTCAGGCAGAAATTAGAAGAAGAGTTTTGCCTGAGGTTTTTGATGATCTTAGCAGGTTGTAACTAAGATCCACTGCTGTTCTCACACATAACTGAAGAGTATGGGAAAACTTCAGCTGGGGGAACGGCCTGCAGAATTAACTGCCCTGAGGTATGTTCAGTATATTTTTTTCTAGAGAGATAGGATTGGAGAAGGGATTGTCAGCTAGTTCCTTAAAAGGACAGATTTCTGCTCTGTCTATTCTTTTCACAAGCGTCTGGCGGATGTTCCAGACGTTCAGGCGTTTTGTCAGGCTTTAGTTAGAATCAAGCCTGTGTTTAAACCCGTTGCTCCGCCATGGAGTTTAAATTTAGTTCTTAAGGTTCTTCAAGGGGTTCCGTTTGAACCTCTGCATTCCATAGATATCAAGCTTTTATCTTGGAAAGTTCTGTTTTTGGTAGCTATCTCTTTGGCTCGAAGAGTTTCAGAGTTATCTGCCTTACAGTGTGATTCCCCTTATCTGATCTTCCATGCAGATAAGGTAGTTTTGCGTACCAAACCTGGGTTTCTTCCTAAGGTGGTATCTAATAAGAATATCAATCAGGAGATTGTTGTTCCGTCACTGTGTCCTAACCCTTCTTCAAATTAGGAACGTCTTTTCTTTCATGTAATTAGCAAGAGTCCATGAGCTAGTGACGTATGGGATATACATTCCTACCAGGAGGGGCAAAGTTTCCCAAACCTTAAAATGCCTATAAATACACCCCTCACCACACCCACAATTCAGTTTTACAAACTTTGCCTCCCATGGAGGTGGTGAAGTAAGTTTGTGCTAGATTCTACGTTGATATGCACTTCGCAGCAGGCTGGAGCCCGGTTTTCCTCTCAGAGTGCAGTGAATGTCAGAGGGATGTGAAGAGAGTATTGCCTATTTGAATTCAATGGTCTTCCTCTAGGGGATCTATTTCATAGGTTCTCTGTTATCGGTCGTAGAGATTCATCTCTTACCTCCCTTTTCAGATCAACGATATACTCTTATATACCATTACCTCTACTGATTCTCGTTTCAGTACTGGTTTGGCTGTCTACTATATGTAGATGAGTGTCTTAGGGTAAGTAAGTCTTATTTTTTTTCACACTCTAAGCTATGGTTGGACACTTTATATGTAAAGTTCTAAATATATGTGTTTAAACTTATATTTGCCATGATTCAGGATAATCAGTATTCCTTCATTCAGACTGTCAGTTTAATTATTTTGGATAATGCATATGAATAAATAATTTTTTCTTACCTTAAAAATTTTCAATTGACTTTTTTCCCTGCGGGCCGTTAGGCTCGCGGGGGCAGAAAATGCTTCAATTTATTATGTCATTTTTGGCGTGAACTTTTTTGGCGCAAAATTTTGTCATTTCCGGCGCCGTAGTTGTCGCCGGAAGTTTGTTCGTTGTTACGTCATTTTTTGACGCATGTGTATTCAGACGGTTTTTTGCGCCGTGGGCATCGTTTTCGGCGTCAGAGGATGTGGCGTCATACTTGGTGCCAAAAAATATGGGCGTTGTACTTGGCGCCAATAATGTGGGCGTCATACTTGGCGCCAAAAATGTGGGCGTCATTCTTGTTCCACTTTTTCTCACATTATTTAAATCTCACTTTCTCCTGTTAAGTGTAGTCAGTCCACGGGTCATCCATTACTTATGGGATTATATCTCCTCCCTAACAGGAAGTGCAAGAGGATCACCCAAGCAGAGCTGCTATATAGCTCCTCCCCTCTACGTCATATCCAGTCATTCTCTTGCACCTAACTAAAGATAGGACGTGTGAGAGGACTGTGGTATGTTAAACTTAGTTTTTATTTCTTCAATCAAAAGTTTGTTATTTTAAACGGCACCGGAGTATGTTGTTTCTTCTCAGGCAGCATTAGAAGAAGAATCTACCTGAGTTTGTCTATGATCTTAGCGGTCGTAACTAAGATCCACTTGCTGTTCTCGGCCATTCTGAGGAGTGAGGTAACTTCAGAACAGGGGATAGCATGCAGGGCCCACCTGCAAGGAGGTATGTGCAGTAAATTATTTTCTAAGGAATGGAATTGACTGAGAAAATACTGCTAATACCGATGTAATGTAAGTGCAGCCTTAAATGCAGTAGTAGTGACTGGTATCAGGCTGATATGTATGTATGTATTCTCTGAGGTATTTCTGGGGAATGGAATTTCACTAAGAAAATACTGTCTATGTTAAAGTAATATTTGAGCCTGCACTGCAGTGAAAGCGACTAACAGCACGCTTATTAATAACACTTCATAATTTTCAATTTTAAAACGTTTACTGGCATGTTAATCATTTTTTCTTAGGTACTTGGTGATAAAACTTTATGGGCATGATTTTTACCACATGGCTGTAGTTTTTTTCTGAATAAAAACAGTTTACTGAGCTTCCCCACTGTTGTAATATGAGTGGGAGGGGCCTATTTTAGCGCTTTATTGCGCAGTAAAAATTTAGTCACAGTCTTCCTATTTCTTCCTCCATGATCCAGGACGTCTCTACAGAGCCCAGGGGTCTCCAAAACTAGTTTTGAGGGAGGTAATCAGTCACAGCAGACCTGTGACAGTGTGTTTGACTGTGATAAAAAACGTTTATTATTTCAACTGTTATCCGTTTTGGGTATTAAGGGGTTAATCATCCTTTTGCTTGTGGGTGCAATCCTCTGCTAACTTTATACATTTTCTGTTAAAATTTGGTTGTTTTAACATATTTGGTTCATTGTTAATTCAACTGTGTCACATTTTTATGTGTCTTAAAGGCGCAGTAGCGTTTTTTATATAGCTTGTAAATTTATTTAAAAGTTTTTTCCAAGCTTGCTAGTGTTATTGCTAGTCTGTTTAAACATGTCTGACACAGATGAAGCTGTTTGTTCACTATATTTAAAGGCCAATGTGGAGCCCAATAGAAATTTGTGCACTCAATGTATAGATGTTACTTTGAATAAAAGTCAAACTATATATGTAAAAAAAAAAATATCACCAGACAACGAGGGGGAAGTTATGCCGACTAACTCTACTCACGTGTCAGTACCTTCGCCTCCCGCTCAGGAGGTGCGTGATATTGTGGCGCCAAGTACATCAGGGCGGCCCATACAAATCACTTTGCAAGACATGGCTAATGTTATGACTGAAGTACTATCTAAATTGCCAGAATTAAGAGGTAAACGCGATCACTCTGGAGTAAGAACAGAGTGCACTGATAATAATAGAGCCATGTCTGATACTGCTTCACAATTTGCAGAACATGAGGACGGAGAGCTTCATTCTGTGGGTGACGGATCTGATCCAAGTAAACTGGATTCAGACATTTCAAATTTTAAATTTAAGCTTGAGAACCTCCGTGTATTACTAGGGGAGGTATTAGCGGCTCTGAATGATTGTAACACGGTTGCAATTCCAGAGAAAGTATGTAGGCTGGATAAATATTTTGCTGTACCGGCGTGTACTGACGTTTTTCCTATACCTAAAAGGCTTACAGAAATTGTTAACAAGGAGTGGGATAGACCCGGTGTGCCTTTTTCACCCCCTCCTATATTTAGAAAAATGTTTCCAATAGACGCCACCACACAGGACCTATGGCAGACGGTCCCTAAGGTGGAGGGAGCAGTTTCTACTCTGGCTAAGCGCACCACTATCCCGGTGGAGGATAGCTGTGCTTTTTCAGATCCAATGGATAAAAAGTTAGAGGGTTACCTTAAGAAAATGTTTGTTCAGCAAGGTTTTATATTACAACCCCTTGCATGCATCGCGCCTGTCACTGCTGCAGCGGCATTCTGGTTTGAGTCTCTGGAAGAGACCCTTAGCACAACTCCATTGGATGAGATTATGAACAAGCTTAAAGCCCTTAAGCTAGCTAATTCATTTATTTCTGATGCCGTAGTACACTTAACCAAACTTACGGCTAAGAACTCCGGATTCGCCATTCAAGCGCGTAGAGCGCTGTGGCTTAAATCCTGGTCAGCTGATGTGACTTCTAAATCTAAATTGCTTAATATTCCTTTCAAAGGGCAGACATTATTCGGGCCCGGCTTGAAAGAAATTATCGCTGACATTACTGGAGGTAAGGGCCATGCCCTGCCTCAAGACAGGGCCAAACCAAGGGCTAAACAGTCTAATTTTCGTGCCTTTCGTAACTTCAAGGCAGGAGCAGCATCAACTTCCTCCGCTCCAAGACAGGAAGGAAGTGTTGCTCGCTACAGACAGGGCTGGAAACCTAACCAGTCCTGGAACAAGGGCAAGCAGGCCAGAAAACCTGCTGCTGCCCCTAAGACAGCATGAAGTGAGGGCCCCCGATCCGGAAGCGGATCTAGTGGGGGGCAGACTTTCTCTCTTCGCCCAGGCTTGGGCAAGAGATGTCCAGGATCCCTGGGCGTTGGAGATCATATCTCAGGGATATCTTCTGGACTTCAAAGCTTCTCCTCCACAAGGGAGATTTCATCTTTCAAGGTTATCAGCAAACCAGATAAAGAAAGAGGCGTTTCTACGCTGTGTACAAGACCTCTTACTAAGGGGAGTGATCCACCCAGTTCCGCGGTCGGAACACGGGCAAGGATTCTATTCAAATCTGTTTGTGGTTCCCAAAAAAGAGGGAACCTTCAGACCAATCTTGGACTTAAAGATCCTAAACAAATTCCTAAGAGTTCCATCGTTCAAAATGGAAACTAGGGGGGGCGGAGCTAACCGCTGAAGTGACTGGAAGCATATTGCAGCAGCTCCTAGCTTTATCAAATAATTTGGGCTTTTTTCCTTCACTTGATTCCCCATAACAACGGGGAGACATATTGTAATCCCTATCTAAGACCCTATTACACAGCTTGGAGGGAGATAGGGAAGAGAGAAAGGAACTTTCACAGCATATTCTCTGGTTTATACACTGCGACCTCCTTGTGAGGCGGTGCTAACATGGCGGATCTCCACATGGCTATGTTAGCCCTTTTCGAAGACTATGGCCGTAAATTGATGGACAGGCTAGACCGTCTCATATTGGCTATTGGACCCCGGGCTGACAATGTTGAACCTCACGGAAGAGCAGCAGCGACACCTGTCTCGCAAGGGAGCGCCACCCAGGGGTATAATGCCCGACATTCTCTACCGGCCGCGACCTGCCCCTCAGAGTCCATTTCAACTTATGGGAGCAGCAGATATTCAGCATTCGTCTCTGACCTAGGAGCCGCGGCCGATTTCCTGGAGCACAGTGCGTACCGCTTATGTATGCAGCGGGTAGTAGCTGTGGGAGACGCTGAGGAGGGGTTCCCTGAGACAAATGGATACAGGTCTGTGGTTGTGACTGACCGGGAGGCTGTAACCCCAGAGGCGACTTACTCTATCAGCTGGCCTCATTCTTCCCGCTACCCTGATTCCCCGCAGTGTACTCGGCCCGTTCCACATATGTTTGAGCCAGTTTCCCAGGGATACGGAGGGGACGGCAGGGGCGTCCATGGGCAGATTTCTCTCTGCAAAAAAGCTGGAATAGGCTGACATTTTCTCCTGTTAAGTGTAGTCAGTCCACGGGTCATCATTACTTCTGGGATATTAACTCCTCCCCAACAGGAAGTGCAAGAGGATCACCCAAGCAGAGCTGCTATATAGCTCCTCCCCTCTACGTCACACCCAGTCATTCTCTTGCACCCAACTAATAGATAGGATGTGTGAGAGGACTGTGGTGATTATACTTAGTTTTTATATCTTCAATCAAAAGTCTGTTATTTTAAAACAGCACCGGAGTGTGTTGTTCCTTCTCAGGTAGAATTTGAAGAAGAATCTACCTGAGTTTTTGGATGATTTTAGCCGGCGTAGCTAAGATTCATTTTGCTGTTCTCAACCATTCTGAGGAGTGAGGTAAATTTCAGATCAGGGGACAGCGGGCAGGTTCACCTGCAAAGAGGTATGTTGCAGTATATTATTTTCTGAGGAATGGAATTGACTGAGAAAATACTGCCAATACCGATATAATGTAAGTTCAGCCTTAAATGCAGTAGTAGCAACTGGTATCAGGCTGTTATGTATATATGTGTACACTTCAGTATTCTGGGGAATGGCACTTCACTGGGATAATACTATATGCATATAACTTTTAGCCTAACTTGCAGTGGGAACGTCTAGCAACAGGCTGTTTAATGACATTTCATGTTATTTGATTTTAAACGTTTTTGCTGGCATGCTAAATTGTTTAATTATCTGAGGTACTGGGTGAAAAATTGTTTTGGGCACTGTTTTTCTACTTGGCTGTCGTTTATTTTAATTTAAGACAGTTTACTGAACTTCCCTCACTGCTGTGTGGGAGGGGCCTATTTTGGCGCTTTTGCTACGCATCAAAAATTCAGTCAAAAGTCTGTTTCTCTCCCTGCATGATCCGGATCGTCTCTACAGAGCTCAAGGGTCTTCAAAAATTATTTTGAGGGAGGTAATCACTCACAGCAGACCTGTGAGATTGTGCTTTGACTGTGATAAAAAACGTTTATATTTTGTACATTTTTTTCTGCTATTAAGGGTTAGTTATCCATTACTAATGGGGGCAATCCTTTGCTAAATTTATGCCTTTACCGGGAAAAATTTGGTTTTTATAATTTCTCCGGTTCATTGTTATTCAACTGTCATAATTTTTTTCTGTGCTTCTTAAAGGCACAGTGCGTTTTTCATATTACTTGTAAATTGAGTGAAAAGTATTTCCAAGCTTGCTAGTTTAATTGCTAGTTTGTTAAACATGTCTGACTCAGAGGAATATCTCTGTGATATATGTGCAAAAGCCAAGGTGGAGCCCAATAGAAATTTATGTACTAATTGCATTGATGCTACTTTAAATAAAAGTCATTCTGTACAAATTGAACATCATTCACCAAACAACGAGAGGGAAGTTATGCCGACTAACTTGCCTCACGTGTCAGTACCTGCATCTCCCGCTCGGGAGGTGCGTGATATTGTAACGCCGAGTACTTCAGGGCGGCCATTACAAATCACACTACAGGACATGGCTAATGTTATGACTGAAGTTTTGTCTAAATTACCAGAACTTAGAGGTAAGCGAGATCACTCTGGGGTGAGAACAGAGTGCGCTGATAATATTAGGGCCATGTCAGATACTGCGTCACAATTTGCAGAACATGAGGACGGAGAGCTTCATTCTGCGGGTGACGGATCTGATCCAAATAAACTGGATTCAGACATTTAAAATTTTAAGTTTAAGCTGGAAAACCTCCGTGTATTACTAGGGGAGGTGTTAGCGGCTCTGAATGATTGTAACACAGTTGCAATACCAGAGAAAATGTGTAGGTTGGATAAATATTTTGCGGTACCGTCGAGTACTGACGTTTTTCCTATACCTAAGAGACTTACTGAAATTGTTACTAAGGAGTGGGATAGACCCGGTGTGCCTTTCTCACCCCCTCCTATATTCAGAAAGATGTTTCCAATAGACGCCATCACACGGGACTTATGGCAAACGGTCCCTAAGGTGGAGGGACCAGTTTCTACTTTAGCTAAGCGTACCACTATCCCGGTGGAGGATAGCTGTGCCTTTTCAGATCCAATGGATAAGAAGTTAGAGGGTTACCTTAAGAAAATGTTTGTTCAACAAGGTTTTATATTGCAACCCCTTGCATGCATTGCGCCTGTCACGGCTGCGGCAGCATTTTGGTTTGAGTCTCTGGAAGAGACCCTTGACTCAGCTCCATTAGATGAGATTACACACAAGCTTAAAACCCTTAAGCTAGCTAATTCATTTATTTCTGATGCCGTAGTACATTTAACTAAACTTACGGCTAAGAATTCCGGATTCGCCATTCAGGCGCGCAGAGCGCTGTGGCTAAAATCCTGGTCAGCTGATGTTACTTCTAAATCGAAATTACTTAACATACCTTTCAAAGGGCAGACCTTATTCGGGCCCGGCTTGAAAGAAATTATCGCTGACATTACTGGAGGTAAGGGCCATGCCCTGCCTCAAGACAGGGCCAAACCAAGGGCTAAACAGTCTAATTTTCGTGCCTTTCGTAACTTCAAGGCAGGAGCAGCATCAACTTCCTCCGCTCCAAGACAGGAAGGAAGTGTTGCTCGCTACAGACAGGGCTGGAAACCTAACCAGTCCTGGAACAAGGGCAAGCAGGCCAGAAAACCTGCTGCTGCCCCTAAGACAGCATGAATTGAGGGCCCCCGATCCGGGAACGGATCTAGTGGGGGGCAGACTTTCTCTCTTCGCCCAGGCTTGGGCAAGAGATGTTCAGGATCCCTGGGCGTTAGAGATCATATCTCAGGGATATCTTCTGGACTTCAAAATCTCTCCCCCAAAAGGGAGATTTCATCTTTCAAGGTTGTCAACAAACCAAATAAAGAAAGAGGCGTTTCTACGCTGTGTACAAGATCTTTTGCTAATGGGAGTGATCCACCCGGTTCTGCGGTCGGAGCACGGACAGGGGTTTTACTCAAATCTGTTTGTGGTTCCCAAGAAAGAAGGAACCTTCAGACCAATCTTGGATTTAAAGATCTTAAACAAATTCCTAAGAGTTCCATCGTTCAAAATGGAAACTATTCGGACTATCTTACCCATGATCCAAAAGGGTCAGTACATGACCACAGTGGATTTAAAGGACGCTTACCTTCACATACCGATTCACAAAGATCATTACCGGTATCTAAGGTTTGCCTTCCTAAACAGGCATTACCAGTTTGTAGCTCTTCCATTCGGATTGGCTACGGCTCCAAGAATCTTCACAAAGGTTCTGGGCGCTCTTCTGGCGGTACTAAGACCGCAAGGAATTTCGGTGGCTCCGTACCTAGACGACATTCTGATACAAGCGTCAAGCTTTCAAACTGCCAAGTCTCATACAGAGTTAGTACTGGCATTTCTAAGGTCGCATGGGTGGAAGGTGAACGAAGAGAAAAGTTCTCTCTTTCCATTCACAAGAGTTCCCTTCTTGGGGACTCTTATAGATTCTGTAGAAATGAAGATCTACCTGACAGAAGACAGGTTAACAAGACTTCAAAATGCTTGCCGTGTCCTTCATTCCATTCAACACCCGTCAGTGGCTCAATGCATGGAGGTAATCGGCTTAATGGTAGCGGCAATGGACATAGTACCCTTTGCACGCCTACATCTCAGACCGCTGCAATTGTGCATGCTAAGTCAGTGGAATGGGGATTACTCAGATTTGTCCCCTACTCTGAATCTGGATCAAGAGACCAGAAATTCTCTTCTATGGTGGCTTTCTCTGCCACATCTGTCCAGGGGGATGCCATTCAGCAGACCAGATTGGACAATTGTAACAACAGACGCCAGCCTACTAGGTTGGGGCGCTGTCTGGAATTCCCTGAAGGCTCAGGGATCATGGACTCAGGAGGAGAGTCTCCTTCCAATAAACATTCTGGAATTGAGAGCAGTTCTCAATGCCCTTCTGGCTTGGCCTCAGTTAACAACTCGGGGGTTCATCAGGTTTCAGTCGGACAACATCACGACTGTAGCTTACATCAACCATCAAGGAGGGACAAGAAGCTCCCTAGCGATGATGGAAGTATCAAAGATAATTCGCTGGGCAGAGTCTCACTCTTGCCACCTGTCAGCGATCCACATTCCTGGAGTGGAGAACTGGGAGGCGGATTTCCTAAGTCGTCAGACTTTTCATCCGGGGGAGTGGGAACTTCATCCGGAGGTCTTTGCCCAAATACTTCGACTTTGGGGCAAACCAGAGATAGATCTCATGGCGTCTCGCCAGAACGCCAAGCTTCCTTGTTACGGGTCCAGGTCTAGGGACCCGGGTGCGGTCCTGGTAGATGCTTTGACAGCACCTTGGACCTTCGGGATGGCCTATGTGTTTCTACCCTTCCCGATGCTTCCTCGATTGATTGCCAGGATCAAACAGGAGAGAGCATCGGTATTTCTAATAGCGCCTGCATGGCCACGCAGGACCTGGTATGCAGATCTAGTGGACATGTCATCCTGTCCACCTTGGTCTCTGCCTCTGAGACAGGACCTTCTAATTCAGGGTCCTTTCAAACATCAAAATCTAATTTCTCTGAAGCTGACTGCTTGGAAATTGAACGCTTGATTTTATCAAAGCGTGGTTTTTCGGAGTCAGTTATTGATACCTTAATACAGGCTAGGAAACCTGTTACCAGAAAGATTTACCATAAAATATGGCGTAAATACTTACATTGGTGCGAATCCAAGAGTTACTCATGGAGTAAGGTTAGGATTCCTAGGATATTGTATTTTCTACAAGAGGGTTTAGAAAAGGGTTTATCTGCTAGTTCCTTAAAGGGACAGATCTCAGCTCTGTCCATTCTTTTACACAAACGTCTGTCAGAAGTTCCAGACGTTCAGGCTTTTTGCCAGGCTTTGGCCAGGATTAAGCCTGTGTTTAAAACTGTTGCTCCACCATGGAGCTTAAATTTAGTTCTTAACGTTTTACAGGGTGTTCCGTTTGAACCCCTTCATTCCATTGATATTAAATTGTTATCTTGGAAAGTTCTGTTTTTAATGGCTATTTCCTCGGCTCGTAGAGTCTCTGAGTTATCAGCCTTACATTGTGATTCTCCGTATCTGATTTTTCATTCAGATAAGGTAGTTCTGCGTACTAAACCTGGGTTCTTACCTAAGGTTGTCACTAACAAGAATATCAATCAAGAGATTGTTGTGCCATCATTGTGTCCTAATCCTTCTTCAAAGAAGGAACGACTTCTGCACAATCTAGATGTAGTCCGTGCCCTGAAATTTTATTTACAGGCAACTAAAGATTTTCGCCAAACTTCTTCCCTGTTTGTCGTTTATTCTGGACAGAGGAGAGGTCAAAATGCTTCTGCTACCTCTCTCTCTTTTTGGCTTCGTAGCATAATACGTTTAGCCTATGAGACTGCTGCCTCCTGAAAGAATTACAGCTCATTCCACTAGAGCTGTGGCTTCCACTTGGGCCTCTAAGAACGAGGCCTCTGTTGAACAGATTTGCAAGGCTGCAACTTGGTCTTCTCTTCATACTTTTTCCAAATTTTACAAATTTGACACTTTTGCTTCTTCGGAGGCTGTTTTTGGGAGAAAGGTTCTTCAGGCAGTGGTCCCTTCCGTATAAAGATCCTGCCTGTCCCTCCCGTCATCCGTGTACTTTAGCTTTGGTATTGGTATCCCAGAAGTAATGATGACCCGTGGACTGACTACACTTAACAGGAGAAAACATAATTTATGCTTACCTGATAAATTCCTTTCTCCTGTAGTGTAGTCAGTCCACGGCCCGCCCTGTTTTTTATGGCAGGTCTAAATTTTTAAATTATACTCCAGTCACCACTGCACCCTATAGTTTCTCCTTTCTCGTTTGGTTCTCGGTCGAATGACTGGGTGTGACGTAGAGGGGAGGAGCTATATAGCAGCTCTGCTTGGGTGATCCTCTTGCACTTCCTGTTGGGGAGGAGTTAATATCCCAGAAGTAATGATGACCCGTGGACTGACTACACTACAGGAGAAAGGAATTTATCAGGTAAGCATAAATTATGTTTTTCACCCTCCACAGCTGGGAACGATTAACCTAGCATACCTTTTTTTATCTTTTTCTTTTCTCCTTCTTTTCACTCTCTTGATTATGACGACACTGCTGTCTGATTTTTCTAAGGTTCGCATGCAAGCAGTTAACTGTTGACAGAGGGATGAACACTTGTTATACAATCCAGTGAGTCTTTGTGGTGTCATTTGTCCCCTTGAGTGGGTGTTATGCGACTGTCTATCACACTATAGTTGCTATGTTTTATACTGTGGCGTCTACTTAATGAACAATGCTGCCTGAATCAGTGTAGATTTTTCACCCACAACTGCTCCTGTGCATGTTTACTTTTGGAACTCATAGATAATTGTGGGGCCGTGCACCATAACCTACACCTGTCGCCCAGTGAAGAGAGTTGATATAATCCCTGAAACCACGTGGACCTCTACATTTATTGCCTTTCTGTGTTGTTATTGTTTGCAGATCCTAACATTTCACTGTTTATTTTAGTTTAAGAACTAAGTTTATGTTTAAACTTCCTTTATTTTAGAGCAGGACTGTACATATTCATGCCTCTTATTCTAGCTAAAAGTGTTTTGTCTCTGATCCCTATATGCTTAAGAGTGCGAGTGGTATGTGATGTACGTCCCCTTTTGGCCTAATGATTGATTCTTGTATGCTGGTATACCCTCCGCTCACAGATAGCGAAGCAAATGATAAAGCCCAAGTATTTGTAAGTCTCAAGCAGTCACACAATATTAATAGTCTTGTTAAAGTATTAAGGTTGGATTAGAAGCACACTATGTATGATGACTGATCTTGCTGAGCTAGGGAAGAGATACTAAGCATTAAACCTGGTTGCTAATAGCGTCGCTATAACATTCATAATGCATTACATGGTCCTTCTATATTGCCATGTATGGTTAACCTAGAGCTCTTGTTTGAAATGTATACTCTATTATAGGCTGTCCACTATGCTTAATTGTCTTTGTTTAGATAACCATGATGTTAAAGTTGCTCTACCAATATTCTCGAGCGCTATGTTAGAAGGGTAAGTTAACAATAGTAACAATAGTAAGATCTGTTATTTTGGCCTCCCTCCGCCCCCCCCCCCCCCCCACACACTACTTCTGTGCGCTCAGGGATGATTCCCTTTCTCTCTGCACACCCTTTTGGCAGAGTTTAGTAGTCTCTGCCCTACCCGTAGAGCCATGACTCACTTTTTCCCTGTGCCAATGTAGAATGGCTCACGGGGGTTCAACACAGGAACATTGACTTTGCAGTGATATCCTGTTTTTCCTGAAGTTTATTCAAGATAATAGTCTTAGGATTGCTTATGTTATTATAAAAGCTCAGTGCTATTGGTTATTGGATTACACTAACAACTGAGGGATGCTATCCTCCATATTTTCCCAATTGACGATTTATACAGAGTTACCTTGATGCTTCTATTATGTTTCACTATATTGATATTGTATATGCACTTCACAATTTGTATTTATCCCACATAAGCTGAAATTGCAATCTTTACTATTATCTACGCTGACATGTCCTCAATTGCTTTGTTTAACTTTTGGTCCCACGATTGGACCTGCCTGTCTGAGGAATTCGCAAACCTATAAGATTTAAAAAATGAGGTGCCTAATGTGTTATGTCATGCCAGTATAATATATTTTGTAAAATGTATTCTGTTGATGAGACTGTTGTCATTATGCTATTTCAACCTCAATAAAAACTATTTACAAAAAAAAAAAAAATGGAAACTATTCGAACCATCTTACCCATGATCCAAGAGGGTCAGTACATGACCACAGTGGATTTAAAGGATGCCTACCTTCACATACCGATTCACAAGGATCATTACCTAAGATCTAAGATTTGCCTTCCTAAACAGGCATTACCAGTTTGTAGCTCTTCCCTTCGGGTTAGCTACGGCTCCAAGAATCTTTACAAAGGTTCTGGGCTCTCTTCTGGCGGTACTAAGACCGCGAGGCATAGCGGTAGCTCCGTACCTAGACGACATTCTGATACAAGCGTCAAGTTTCCAAACTGCCAAGTCTCATACAGAGTTAGTTCTGGCATTTCTAAGGTCGCATGGGTGGAAGGTGAACGTGGAAAAGAGTTCTCTATTGCCACTCACAAGAGTTCCCTTCTTAGGGACTCTTATAGATTCTGTAGAAATGAAAATTTACCTGACGGAGGACAGGTTATCAAAACTTCTAAATGCTTGCCGTGTCCTTCATTCCATTCAACACCCGTCAGTGGCTCAGTGCATGGAGGTAATCGGCTTAATGGTAGCGGCAATGGACATAGTACCTTTTGCGCGCCTGCATCTCAGACCGCTGCAATTGTGCATGCTAAGTCAGTGGAATGGGGATTACTCAGATTTGTCCCCTCTGCTAAATCTGGATCAAGAGACCAGAGATTCTCTTCTATGGTGGCTTTCTCGGCCACATCTGTCCAAGGGGATACCCTTCCGCAGGCCAGATTGGACGATTGTAACAACAGACGCCAGCCTTCTAGGTTGGGGCGCAGTCTGGAATTCCCTGAAGGCTCAGGGATCATGGACTCAGGAGGAGAGACTCCTTCCAATAAACATTCTGGAATTAAGAGCAATTTTCAATGCTCTTCTGGCTTGGCCTCAGTTAGCAACTCTGAGGTTCATCAGGTTTCAGTCGGACAACATCACGACTGTGGCTTACATCAACCATCAAGGAGGAACAAGGAGTTCCCTAGCGATGATGGAAGTCTCAAAGATAATTCGCTGGGCAGAGTCTCACTCTTGCCACCTGTCAGCGATCCACAGGCGTGGAGAACTGGGAGGCGGACTTTCTAAGTCGCCAGACCTTTCATCCGGGGGAGTGGGAACTTCATCCGGAGGTGTTTGCCCAACTGCTTCATCATTGGGGCAAACCAGATCTGGATCTCATGGCGTCTCGCCAGAACGCCAAGCTTCCTTGTTACGGATCCAGGTCCAGGGACCCGGGAGCGGTACTGATAGATGCTCTGACAGCACCTTGGGTCTTCAACATGGCTTATGTGTTTCCACCTTTCCCGATGCTTCCTCGATTGATTGCCAGGATCAAACAGGAGAGAGCATCGGTGATTCTAATAGCGCCTGCGTGGCCACGCAGGACCTGGTATGCAGATCTAGTGGACATGTCGTCCTGTCCACCATGGTCTCTGAGACAGGACCTTCTGATTCAGGGTCCTTTCAAACATCCAAATCTAATTTCTCTGAGGCTGACTGCATGGAGATTGAACGCTTGATTCTATCAAAGCGTGGATTCTCGGAGTCAGTGATTGATACCTTAATACAGGCTAGGAAACCTGTTACCAGGAAAATTTACCATAAAATATGGCGTAAATACTTATATTGGTGCGAATCCAAGAGTTACTCATGGAGTAAGGTTAGGATTCCTAGGATATTGTCTTTTCTACAAGAAGGTTTAGAAAAGGGTTTATCTGCTAGTTTGTTAAAGGGACAGATTTCAGCTCTGTCTATCCTTTTACACAAACGTCTGGCAGAAGTTCCAGACGTTCAGGCTTTTTGTCAGGCTTTGGCTAGGATTAAGCCTGTGTTTAAGACTGTTGCTCCGCCGTGGAGCTTAAACTTAGTTCTTAACGTTCTGCAAGGTGTTCCGTTTTAACCCCTTCATTCCATCGATATCAAGCTGTTATCTTGGAAAGTTCTGTTTTTAATGGCTATTTCCTCGGCTCGAAGAGTCTCTGAGTTATCGGCCTTACATTGTGATTCTCCTTATCTGATTTTTCATTCAGACAAGGTAGTTCTGCGTACTAAACCTGGGTTCTTACCTAAGGTAGTCACTAACAAGAATATCAATCAAGAGATTGTTGTTCCATCATTGTGCCCTAACCCTTCTTCAAAGAAGGAACGACTTCTGCACAATCTGGACGTCGTCCGTGCCCTGAAATTTTATTTGCAGGCAACTAAAGATTTTCGTCAAACTTCTTCCCTGTTTGTCGTTTATTCTGGACAGAGGAGAGGTCAAAAAGCTTCGGCTACCTCTCTCTCTTTTTGGCTTTGTAGCATAATACGTTTAGCCTATGAGACTGCTGGACAGCAGCCTCCTGAAAGGATTACAGCTCATTCCACTAGAGCTGTGGCTTCCACTTGGGCCTTTAAGAATGAGGCCTCTGTTGAACAGATTTGCAAGGCTGCAACTTGGTCTTCACTTCACACTTTTTCAAAATTTTACAAATTTGACACTTTTGCTTCTTCGGAGGCTGTTTTTGGGAGAAAGGTTCTAAAGGCAGTGGTTCCTTCCGTGTAAAGATCCTGCCTGTCCCTCCCGTCATCCGTGTACTTTTAGCTTTGGTATTGGTATCCCATAAGTAATGGATGACCCGTGGACTGACTACACTTAACAGGAGAAAATATAATTTATGCTTACCTGATAAATTCATTTCTCCTGTAGTGTAGTCAGTCCACGGCCCGCCCTGTTTTTTACGGCAGGTCTAAATTTTAATTAAACTCCAGTCACCACTGCACCCTATAGTTTCTCCTTTCTCGTTTGGTTTCGGTCGAATGACTGGATATGATGTAGAGGGGAGGAGCTATATAGCAGCTCTGCTTGGGTGATCCTCTTGCACTTCCTGTTAGGGAGGAGATATAATCCCATAAGTAATGGATGACCCGTGGACTGACTACACTTCAGGAGAAATGAATTTATCAGGTAAGCATAAATTATATTTTTTTGTTGCTTCTGGTTGCTAGAGGCTTGTTTGTTTTGCATTTTTTCCCATTCCTGAAACTGTCATTTAAGGAATTTGATAATTTTGCTTTATATGTCGTTTTTTTCTATTACATATTGCAAGAGTTTCCATATACTGTTCCTGATTCAAAACATGCTGAGGGATTCCTGTTGACTGAGAAGTCCTACCAAAGCTAAGTTCATTTATTTTAAATGTTATGAATATTTATCTTTAGCTATGGTTTGTAATAAGTTATCATGATAAACTTTTACATGCAGAATCCATTAGTATTATGCTTTATATATTGCTATTCTTTTTACATCTTATGTACAAGATATACTTAGAAATTTATAAGAATTTTTTTCTGATTCTATTTTAAGGCTTTGTCTGACATCCCGCCTTCTAATAAATTTTTAGGGCTTTTTCAAACTTCTTTTTTAGTTGATGAAGTTTCAAATGACCAACAAGATAATGAATTATCCTTCTCTGATGGTGTTTTCTTTCATGTAATTAGCAAGAGTCCATGAGCTAGTGACGTATGGGATATACATTCCTACCAGGAGGGGCAAAGTTTCCCAAACCTCAAAATGCCTACAAATACACCCCTCACCACACCCACAATTCAGTTTTACAAACTTTGCCTCCTGTGGAGGTAATGAAGTAAGTTTGTGCTAGATTCTATATTGATATGCGCTTCGCAGCAGGCTGGAGCCCGGTTTTCCTCTGTGTGCAGTGAATGTCAGAGGGATGTGAAGAGAGTATTGCCTGTTTGAATTCAATGGTCTCCTTCTACGGGATCTATTTCATAGGTTCTCTGTTATCGGTCGTAGAGATTCATCTCTTACCTCCCTTTTCAGATCGACGATATACACTTATGTACCATTACCTCTACTGATTTTCGTTTCAGTACTGGTTTGGCTATCTACTATATGTAGATGAGTGTCCTGGGGTAAGTAAGTCTTATTTTTTGTGACACTTCAAGCTATGGTTGGGCACTTTATAAAGTTCTAAATATATGTCTTTAAACTTATTTTTGCCATTATTCAGGATGATCAATATTCCTTATTTCAGACAGTCAGTTTCATTATTTGGGATAATGCATATGAATAAAAATTGTTTCAATTGACTTTTCTTTCATGTAATTGGCAAGAGTCCATGAGCTAGTGACATATGGGATATACAATCCTACCAGGAGGGGCAAAGTTTCCCAAACCTCAAAATGCCTATAAATACACCCCTCACCACACCCACAATTCAGTTTTACAAACTTTGCCTCCTATGGAGGTGGTGAAGTAAGTTTGTGCTAAGATTTCTACGTTGATATGCGCTTCTCAGCATTGTTGAAGCCCGATTCCTCTCAGAGTACAGCGAATGTCAGAGGGACGTGAAGGGAGTATCACTTATTGAATACGATGATTTTCCTAACGGGGGTCTTTTTCATGGGTTCTCTGTTATCGGTCGTAGAGATTCATCTCCTACCTCCCTTTTCAGATCGACGATATACTCTCAAATTTACCATTACCTCTACTAAAGAACTGTTTTAGTACTGGTTTGGCTATCTGCTATTTGTGGATGGGTGTCTTTTGGTAAGTATGTTTTTATTACTTAAGACACTCTCAGCTATGGTTTGGCACTTTATGCAATTTATATAAAGTTATAAATATATGTATTGTACTTATATTTGCCATGAGTCAGGTTCATGTATTTCCTTCTGCAGACTGTCAGTTTCATATTTGGTAATAAACACTTTAAGAAATTTGTTTCTTACCTGGGGTTTAGTCTTTTTCAGTTTTGACTACTTTTGCATTTGCGGGTATTAGGACTGCGGGTGCGTCAAATGTTCGACTTTATTGCGTGATTTTTGGCGCAAACTTTTTTGGCGCAGGAAATTACGTTTTTTGACGCAACTTCGTCATTTCCGGCATCACACGTGACGTCGAGACCTTTTCACACAGCGGCGTCATTAGTGACGCAAGTGTGTCATTTCCAGTCAATTTTGGCGCCAAAAAAGTTTACGTTATGTTGTGCATCATACTTGGCGCCAATTTTTTCATTATTTCCATTCCTGAGGCTATTTCTGATATGATTTCTAGGGAATGGAATAAGCCAGGTACTTCCTTTGTTCCTTCTTCAAGGTTTAAGAGATTGTATCCTTTACCAGCAAAATCTATAGAGTTTTGGGAAAAGATCCCCAAAGTTGATGGGGCTATTTCTACTCTTGCTAAACGTACCACTATTCCTATGGAAGATAGCACTTCCTTTAAGGATCCTTTAGATAGGAAGCTTGAATCTTATCTAAGGAAGGCCTATTTATATTCAGGTCATCTTCTCAGACCTGCTATTTCTTTGGGTGATGTTGCGGCCGCATCAACTTTCTGGTTGGAAAATTTAGCGCAACATGAATTGGATTCTGACATATCTAGCATTGTTCGCTTACTGCAACATGCTAATCATTTTATTTGTGATGCCATTTTTGATATTATCAAAATTGATGTTAGATCCATGTCTTTAGCTGTATTAGCTAGAAGAGCTTTGTGGCTTAAATCTTGGAATGCTGATATGACATCTAAATCTAGATTACTATCTCTTTCTTTCCAAGGTAATAATTTATTTGGTTCTCAGTTGGATTCTATTATTTCAACTATCACTGGAGGAAAAGGAGTTTTTTTGCCTCGGGATAAAAAAAACCTAAGGGTAAATCTAAGGCTTCTAACCGTTTTCGTTCCTTTCGTCAGAATAAGGAACAAAAACTCAATCCTCCTCCCAAGGAATCTGCTTCCAGTTGGAAGCCTTCCTCAAATTGGAATAAATCCAAGCCATTTAGGAAACCAAAGTCTGCCCCTAAATCCACATGAAGGTGCGGCCCTCATTCCAGCTCAGCTGGTAGGGGGCAGATTAAGGTTTTTCAAGGATTTTTGGATAAAATCTATCCAAAATCATTGGATTCAGAGCATTGTCTCTCAAGGGTATCGAATAGGATTCAAAGTAAGACCTCCTGTGAGAAGATTTTTTCTCTCACACATTCCTGTAAATCCAGTAAAAGCTCAGGCTTTTCTGAAGTGTGTTTCAGATCTGGAGTCTTCAGGGGTAATCATGCCAGTTCCTCTTCAGGAACAAGGTTTGGGGTTTTATTCAAACCTATTCATTGTACCAAAGAAAGAAAATTTGTTCAGACCAGTTCTGGATCTGAAAATTTTGAATCGTTATGTAAGAGTACCAACTTTCAAGATGGTGACTATAAGGACTATTCTGCCTTTTGTTCAGCAAGGACATTATATGTCCACAATAGACTTGCAGGATGCATACCTTCATATTCCGATTCATCCAGAACACTATCAGTTTCTGAGATTCTCTTTTCTAGACAAGCATTACCAATTTGTTGCTCTTCCATTTGGCCTAGCAACAGCTCCAAGAATCTTTTCAAAGGTTCTGGGTGCCCTACTATCTGTAATCAGAGAACAGGGTATTGCAGTGTTTCCTTATTTGGACGATATCTTGGTACTAGCTCAGTCTTTACATACTGCAGAATCTCACATGAATCAACTAGTGTTGTTTCTTCGGAAACATGGTTGGAGGATCAATTTACCAAAAAGTTTCTTGATTCCTCAGACAAGGGTCACCTTTTTAGGTTTCCAGATAGATTCAGTGTCCATGACTCTGTCTCTAACAGACAAGAGACGTTTAAAATTGGTTGCAGCCTGCCGGCGCCTTCAGTCTCAGTCATTCCCTTCAGTGGCTATGTGCATGGAAGTTTTAGGTCTCATGACTGCAGCATCGGACGCAATCCCCTTTGCTCGTTTTCACATGAGACCTCTACAGCTTTGTATGCTGAATCAATGGTGCAGGGATTATACAAAGATATCACAATTAATATCCTTGAATCCCAATGTACGACACTCTCTGACATGGTGGATAGATCACCATCGTTTGGTTCAAGGGGCTTCTTTTGTTCGCCCAACCTGGACTGTGATCACAACAGATGCAAGTCTTTCAGGTTGGGGAGCTGTTTGGGGGTCTCTGACAGCACAAGGGGTTTGGAAATCTCAAGAGGCGAGATTACCAATAAATATTTTAGAACTCCGTGCAATTCTCAGGGCTCTTCAGTTCTGGCCTCTACTAAAGAGAGAACCGTTCATTTGTTTTCAGACAGACAATATCACAACTGTGGCTTATGTCAATCATCAGGGTGGGACTCACAGTCCCCAAGCTATGAAAGAAGTATCTCGGATACTTGCTTGGGCGGAATCCAGCTCCTGTCTAATCTCTGCGGTACATATCCCAGGTGTAGACAATTGGGAGGCTGGATTATCTCAGCCGCCAGACTTTACATCCAGGGGAGTGGTCTCTCCATCCAGATGTGTTTTCTTAGATTGTTCAGATGTGGGGGCTTCCAGAGATAGATCTCATGGCTTCTCATCTAAACAAGAAACTTCCCAGATACCTGTCCAGGTCCAGGGATGTTCAGGCGGAAGCAGTGGATGCGCTGACACTTCCTTGGTGTTATCAACCTGCTTACATCTTCCCGCCTCTAGTTCTTCTTCCAAGAGTGATTTCCAAAATCATCATGGAACAGTCTTTGTGTTGCTGGTGGCTCCAGCATGGCCACTCAGGTTTTGGTATGCGGATCTGGTTCGGATGTCCAGTTGCCCGCCTTGGCCACTTCCATTACGGCCGGACCTACTATCTCAAGGTCCGTTTTTCCATCAGGATCTCAAATCATTAAATTTGAAGGTATGGAAATTGAACGCTTAGTTCTAAGTCATAGAGGTTTCTCTGACTCAGTGATTAATACTATGTTACAAGCTCGTAAATCTGTCTCTAGGAAGATTTATTATAGAGTTTGGAAGGCTTACATTTCATGGTGGTGTTCTCATAAATTCTCCTGGAATTCTTTTAGAATTCCTAGAATTTTGCAGTTTCTTCAGGATGGTCTGGATAAGGGTTTGTCTGCAAGTTCCTTGAAAGGACAAATCTCCGCTCTTTCTGTTTTATTTCACAGAAAAATTGCTATACTTCCTGATATACACTGTTTTGTACAGGCTTTAGTTCATATTAAGCCTGTCATTAAGTCAATTTCTCCTCCTTGGAGTCTTAATTTGGTTCTGAGGGCTTTACAGGCTCCTCCTTTTGAACCTATGCATTATTTGGACATTAAACTACTTTCCTGGAAAGTGTTGTTCCTTTTGGCTATCTCTTCTGCTAGAAGAGTTTCTGAGCTATCTGCTCTTTCTTGTGAGTCTCCTTTTCTGGTTTTTCATCAGGATAAGGCAGTTTTGCGGACTTCTTTTCAATTTTTACCTAAGGTTGTGAATTCTAACAACATTAGTAGAGAAATTGTTGTCCCTTCTTTATGTCCTAATCCTAAGAATTCTTTGGAGAGATCCTTACATTCTTTGGATGTGGTAAGAGCTTTGAAATATTATGTGGAAGCTACTAAAAATTTCAGGAAGACTTCTAGTCTATTTGTTTTATTTTCTGGTCCTAGGAAAGGTCAGAAAGCTTCTGCTGTTTCCTTGGCTTCTTGGTTGAAACTTTTGATTCATCAAGCTTATTTGGAGTCGGGTCAAACCCCGCCTCCGAGAATTACAGCTCATTCTACTAGATCAGTCTCTACTTCATGGGCTTTTAAGAATGAAGCTTCAGTCGATCAGATTTGCAAAGCAGCCACTTGGTCCTCTTTGCATACATTTACTAAATTCTACCATTTTGATGTATTTGCTTCTTCGGAAGCAGTTTTTGGTAGAAAAGTTCTTCAGGCAGCTGTTTCAGTTTGATTCTTCTGCTTTTGATTTAAGTTTTTTTCTTTTCAAAGTGAAAATAACTTATTTTTTGGGTTGTGGATTATTTTTTCAGCGTAATATGGCTGTTTTTATTTTATTCCCTCCCTCTCTAGTGACTCTTGAGTGGAAGACTCCACATCTTGGGTATTGATATCCCATATGTCACTAGCTCATGGACTCTTGCCAATTACATGAAAGAAAACATAATTTATGTAAGAACTTACCTGATAAATTAATTTCTTTCATATTGGCAAGAGTCCATGAGGCCCACCCTTTTTATGGTGGTTATGATTTTTTGTATAAAGCACATTTATTTCCAAATTTCCTTTGTTGATGCTTTCTACTCCTTTCTTTATCACCCCACTGCTTGGCTATTCGTTAAACTGAATTGTGGGTGTGGTGAGGGGTGTATTTATAGGCATTTTGAGGTTTGGGAAACTTTGCCCCTCCTGGTAGGATTGTATATCCCATATGTCACTAGCTCATGGACTCTTGCCAATATGAAAGAAATGAATTTATCAGGTAAGTTCTTACATAAATTATGTTTTTTCCCTGTGGGCTGTTAGGCTCGCGGGGGCTGAAAATGCTTCAATTTATTGCGTCATTCTTGGCGCGGACTTTTTTGGCGCAAAAAATTCTGTTTGTCATTTCCGGCGTCAAACTTGGCGCCGGAAGTTGTTCATGTTTGCGTAATTTTTTTGACGTTTTGCGCCAAAAATGTTGGCGTCAAAAATTTTAAGGCGCCAATAATGTGGCCGTCTTTTTTGGCGCTAAAAAATGTGGGCGTCATTCTTGTCTCCACCTTTTTTTCACATTATTTCAGTCTCATTCTTCATTGCTTCTGGTTGCTAGAGGCTTGTTCATTGGCATTTTTTTTCCCATTCCTGAAACTGTCATTTAAGGAATTTGATAAATTTTGCTTTATATGTTGTTTTTTCTTTTACATATTACAAGATGTCTCACATTGACCCTGGATCAGAATCTACTTCTGGAAAGACGCTGCCTGATGCTGATTCTACCAAAGTTAAGTGCATTTGTTGTAAACTTGTGGTAACTGTTCCTCCGGCTGTAGTTTGTGATGAATGTCATGATAAGCTTGCTAATGCAGATAGTATTTCTATTAGTAATATACCATTACCTGTTGCTGTTCCTTCAACATCTAATACTCAGGATGTTCCTGTTAATATAAAAGAATTTGTTTCTAAATCTATTAGGAAGGCTATGTCTGTTATTCCTCTTTCCAGTAAACGTAAAAGGTCTTTTAAAACTTCTCATTTTTCAGATGAATTTTTAAATGACCGTCATCATTCTGATTTGTCTTTTTCTGATGAGGATATTTCTGGTTCAGAGGATTCTGTCTCAGATATTGACACTGATAAATCTTCATATTTATTTAAAATGGAATTTATTCGCTCTTTACTTAAAGAAGTTTTAATCGCATTAGAGATGGAGGATTCTAGTCCTCTTGATACTAAATCTACTAAGCGTTTAAATTCGGTTTTTAAACCTCCTATAGTTATTCCAGAAGTTTTTCCTGTTCCTGATGCTATTTCTGAAGTAATTTCTAGGGAATGGAATAATCTGGGTACTTCATTTACTCCTACTCAAAGGTTTAAGAAATTGTATCCTGTGCCATCTGACAGATTAGAGTTTTGGGACAAAATCCCTAAAGTTGATGGGGCTATCTCTACTCTTGCTAAACGTACTACTATTCCTACAGCAGATAGTACTTCCTTTAAGGATCCTTTAGATAGGAAGATTGAATCCTTTCTAAGGAAAGCTTATTTATGTTCAGGTAATCTTCTTAGGCCTGCTATTTCTTTGGCTGATGTTGCTGCCGCTTCCACTTTTTGGTTGGAGGCTTTAGCACAACAAGTATCAGACCATAATGCTCATAGCATTGTTAAACTTCTTCAACATGCTAATAACTTTATTTGTGATGCCATCTTTGATATCATTAGAGTTGATGTCAGGTATATGATTTTAGCTAGAAGAGCTTTATGGCTTAAAACTTGGAATGCAGATATGTCTTCTAAGTCAACTTTGCTTTCCCTTTCTTTCCAAGGTAATAAATTATTTGGTTCCCAGTTGGATTCTATTATTTCAACTGTTACCGGGGGGAAAGGAAATTTTTTGCCTCAGGACAAAAAATCTAAAGGTAAATATAGGGCTGCTAATCGTTTTCGTTCCTTTCGTCAGAATAAGGAACAGAAGCCTGACCCTTCCCCTAAAGGAACGGTTTCTGTTTGGAAACCTTCTCCAATCTGGAATAAATCCAAGCCTTTTAGAAAGTCAAAACCAGCTCCCAAGTCCACATGAAGGTGCGGCCCTCATTCCAGCACAGCTGGTAGGGGGCAGGTTACGTTTTTTCAAAGACATTTGGATCAATTCGATTCACAGTCTTTGGATTCAGAGCATTGTTTCACAAGGGTACAGAATAGGTTTCAAGGTAAGGCCGCCTGCGAAGAGATTTTTCTCTCGCATTCCAATAAATCCAGTGAAGGCTCAGGCATTTCTGAAATGTGTTTCAGATCTCGAGTTGGCTGGAGTAATTGAACCAGTTCCAGTTCTGGAGCAGGGTCTGGGGTTTTACTCAAATCTATTCATTGTACCAAAGAAGGAGAATTCCTTCAGACCAGTTCTGGATTTAAAGATATTGAATCGTTATGTAAGGATACCAACATTCAAAATGGTAACTATAAGGACTATTCTGCCTTTTGTTCAGCAAGGGCATTATATGTCCACAATAGATTTACAGGATGCATATCTTCATATTCCGATTCATCCAGATCACTTTCAGTTTCTGAGATTCTCTTTTCTAGACAAGCATTACCAGTTTGTGGCCCTTCCGTTTGGCCTAGCAACAGCTCCAAGGATCTTTTCAAAGGTTCTCGATGCCCTTCTCTCTGTAATCAGAGAACAGGGTATTGCGGTATTTCCTTATTTGGACGATATCTTGGTACTTGCTCAGTCTTCACATTCTGCAGAATCTCATACGAATCAACTTGTGTCGTTTCTTCAAAGACATGGTTGGAGGATAAATTTACCAAAGAGTTAGTTGATTCCTCAGACAAAGGTAACCTTTTTGGGTTTTCAAATAGATTCAGTGTCCATGACCTTGTCTCTAACAGAAAAGAGACGTCTGAAATTGGTTTCAGCCTGTCGAAACCTTCAGTCTCAATCATTCCCTTCGGTAGCTTTATGCATGGAAATTCTAGGTCTCATGACTGCTGCATCGGACGCGATCCCCTTTGCTCGTTTTCACATGCGACCTCTTCAGCTTTGTATGCTGAACCAGTGGTGCAGGGATTATACATAGATATCACAATTAATATCCTTAAATTCCAATGTACGACACTCTCTGACGTGGTGGATAGATCACCATTGTTTAGTCCAAGGGGCTTCTTTTGTTCGTCCAACCTGGACTGTGATCTCAACAGATGCGAGTCTGTCAGGTTGGGGAGCTGTATGGGGATCTCTGACAGCGCAGGGGGGTTGGGAATCTCAGGAAGCGAGATTACCAATCAACATTTTGGAACTCCGTGCGATTTTCAGAGCTCTTCAGTTCTGGCCTCTTCTGAAGAGAGAATCATTTATTTGTTTTCAGACAGACAATGTCACAACCGTGGCATATGTCAATCATCAGGGTGGGACTCACAGTCCTCAGGCTATGAAAGAAGTATCTCGGATACTTGTATGGGCGGAATCCAGCTCCTGTCTAATCTCTGCGGTTCACATCCCAGGTGTAGACAATTGGGAAGCGGATTATCTCAGTCGCCAGACGTTACATCCGGGCGAATGGTCCCTTCACCCAGAGGTATTTCTTCAGATTGTTCAAATCTGGGGACTTCCAGAAATAGATCTGATGGCCTCTCATCTAAACAAGAAACTTCCCAGGTATCTGCCCAGATCCAGGGATCCTCAGGCGGAGGCAGTGGACGCGTTGTCGCTTCCTTGGAATTATCATCCTGCCTATATCTTTCCGCCTCTAGTTCTTCTTCCAAAAGTGATTTCCAAAATTCTAATGGAACGTTCGTTTGTACTGCTGGTGGCTCCAGCATGGCCTCACAGGTTTTGGTATGCGGATCTCATTCGGATGGCCAGTTGCCAACCTTGGACTCTTCCGTTAAGACCGGACCTTCTATCTCAAGGCCCTTTTTTCCATCAGGATCTCAAATCATTAAATTTGAAGGTATGGAAATTGAACACTTGATTCTTAGTCATAGAGGTTTCTCTGACTCCGTAATTAATACTATGTTACAGGCTCGTAAATCTGTGTCTAGGAGGATTTATTATCGAGTCTGGAAGACTTACATTTCTTGGTGTTCTTCTCATAAATTCTCCTGGCATTCTTTTAGGATTCCTAGAATTTTACAGTTTCTTCAGGATGGTTTGGATAAAGGTTTGTCTGCAAGTTCCTTGAAAGGACAAATCTCTGCTCTTTCTGTTCTTTTTCACAGAAAGATTGCTAATCTTCCTGATATTCATTGTTTTGTGCAGGCTTTGGTTCGTATCAAACCTGTCATTAAATCAATCTCTCCTCCTTGGAGTCTTAATTTGGTTCTGAGGGCTTTACAAGCCCCTCCGTTTGAACCTATGCATTCTCTGGACATTAAATTACTTTCTTGGAAAGTTCTGTTCCTTTTGGCCATCTCTTCTGCTAGAAGAGTTTCTGAGTTATCTGCTCTTTCTTGCGAATCTCCTTTTCTGATTTTTCATCAGGATAAGGCAGTGTTGCAGACTTCATTTAAATTTTTACCTAAGGTTGTGAATTCTAACAACATTAGTAGAGAAATTGTTGTTCCTTCATTGTGTCCTAATCCTAAGAATTCAAAGGAGAAATATTTACATTCTTTGGATGTAGTAAGAGCTTTGAAAGATTTTAGAAAGACTTCTAGTCTATTTGTTATCTTTTCTGGGTCCAGAAAAGGTCAGAAGGCCTCCGCCATTTCTTTGGTGTCTTGGTTAAAGTCTTTGATTCATCATGCTTATGTGGAGTCGGGTAAATCCCCGCCTCAAAGAATTACGGCTCATTCTACTAGGTCAGTTTCTACTTCCTGGGCGTTTAGGAATGAAGCTTCTGTTGATCAGATTTGCAAAGCAGCAACTTGGTCTTCTTTGCATACTTTTACTAAATTCTACCATTTTGATGTGTTTTCTTCTTCTGAAGCAGTTTTTGGTAGAAAAGTACTTCAGGCAGCTGTTTCTGTTTGATTCTTCTGCTTATAATTTCAGTTTTTATTAAAACTTTTGTTTTGGGATGTGGATTATTATTTTTCAGCGGAATTGGCTGTCTTTATATTTTCCCTCCCTCTCTAGTGACTCTTGCGTGGAAGTTCCACATCTTGGGTATTTATTATCCCATACGTCACTAGCTCATGGACTCTTGCTAATTACATGAAAGAAAACATAATTTATGTAAGAACTTACATAAAGTACATTTGTTCTTTGTTCAAAAGGTGTTGATTATTTTGGATATTGAAGTAACTAGTTCTTTTGATTTTAAAGACTAGCTAACATTTAAATTCTGCTTATTTCTCTTCTGTGTTTTTTTCAGAAGTTTTTTTCCAGTTCCTGATACTAGGGAATGGAATAGGCAGTTAGTTTTCAGTTTTGAGGAAAGATTCCCCAAATTAATGGGGCTATCTCTACTTCTGCTAAATATACTATTATTCTTATAGCAAATAGTATTTATTTTTTTCCTTCAGATGGTCGTATCTTATTTAAGGAAAATTGTTTTCAGGTACTTTTCTTAGACCTGTAATTTATTTGGCTGATGTTGCAATTGCTTCATCTTTCTGGTTGGATACTTTAAGATCAAGTATCGGATTATGATTTGTTTAGCATTGTTAAAAGGACAAAATCTACTACTCATTTGAAGTTCAGACTAAGTGCTATTGCATTGTCTTGTTTTCTTGCATTTATTGATTGTGCAAGTTCAGTGTGTTGACTGGTCCTTTAACTTATTTAATATGCTAATAATTTCATTTGTGTTGTCATTTTATTTAATATTTTCGCAAATGAGGTTTAATCTATGTCTTTAGCTATTTGAGCTAGACTAACTTTGTGATTTCAATCTTGAAATGCTAATTTGATTTCTAAAATCCATATTTCTTTTTTTCCAAGACAATCAATTATTTGGTTCATAATTGGATTCAATTCTTTAACTGTTACTATGGGCTTCAAGATTGAGTTCTAAGACTAAACTTTAAGCTTTTATTAGTTTTCTGTTCTTACTAGGAACGGAATCCTGAATTCTTCCCCAAGTAACATGTTTATAATTGGAAGTTTTTTTCTTCATTCAATTAAGCCTTTTAAAAGTCAGCTCCCCAAATTTGCATGTAGGTGCGGTTCTTTTTCCAGCTTGGCTGGTAATGGGGCAGGTTAAGACTTTTTTGAAATTTGTTTGGTTCTATTCGGTCCAAACTTCTTAGACTTTGGATACAGAATAGGATTCAGAGTAAAACCATCTGTGAGAAGTCTTTTTTCTCTATCGTATTCCAGCTATTTCAGTTATATGTTTTGGGTACTGGTGAAGCGCGGCTGGTCAACCGTGGGGGCTCAGGCGCTGCTCAGACCTGGAGTCTTCTGGGGTATTTATTCCAGTTTCTTTTCTAGGAACTGGGTTTTGGGGTTTTATTCAAGACTATTCATTGTTCCAAAAATAGAAAATCTTTTTGAATTGTCATATAAATGTGCCATCTTTTAGAATGGTGTTTATATGGTCTTGTCTGCCTTTTTTGGTCAGTGATGGCATTTTATGTTTACAATAGATACAATAAAAATGCATATCTTCATTTTCTGTTTTCATTCAGATTATTTTTATTTTCTGAGATTCTCTTTTTTTTTACAAGCATTACCAATTTGTTGCTTTTCCTTCTGGTCTAGCGACAGCTCTAAGAATCTTTTCAAGGTTCTCAGTGTTCCTTATTTGGACGGTATCGTGGTACTGGCTCAGTCTTTTTGTTCTGCGGAATCTCATACGATTCAACTTTGTTGTTTCTTCAAGACATGGTTAGAGGATCTTTTTATCAAAAGCTGCTTGATTTCTCACACAAGGGTCACCTTTTTTAGGTTTCCAGATAGATTGTGTCAATGTTTTTGACTCTAACAGACAAGTGACAAGTTTATTGGGTTCTGTTTGCTGGAACCTTCAGTCTCTATTATTTCCTTCAAGTTGCTATGTATGCATGGAAGTTTTTTTGTTTTTTTTTAAATAATCTTTATTAAGGTTTCAAATAAGGCAAACATACAAAAAAATGTCAGTGGAAAAAGTACAAATACAGTGTATAGTTACATTGCATGACATAACACAATCTTAAAATGCACAACAATTGCCTTTAAAACTTTAAACCCACTAGATAATTTGGTGAGTCACTCTAGGACTTTATAATGATGCATTGTGGATGAAGTTATAGTAGGTAAATTTAGATGGATTGAAATCACTCGTGGATCTCAGATGAGAAACCTTGTTTTACTCTTTTATTTATTTTTGTTATGATTAACAAGCGAAAATAAACTTAAAGCCTTTATTCTATAACTCAATAAGCCTCTATTGGGCCAAGCTGAAATATAAACTCAAGGTAGATAAGGAATACTATTTTAGTATGCGCAATTTGTAGTAAATGTTGAAAGTTATATTAAGTGGTTAATAATAAAAATGAGAAGTTATGGAGGTGCGGCATTGGCAAGATAAGCCGCGTATTTAGCCTTCCTGTCTTAGGAAGTACATTAAAATGGGGGGGGGGGGGATAGGGAGAATGGGGGGAGGAGGTGAAAGAGTGACAATGCTAGTCTAAGTACATGGGTAGGGCTCAAAGTCTGTGTTGAGAGTAGCGAGGGCTCATGGGTTATTAAAGGGTAAATAGGAGTAGGTTATTTATATGATAGGTCAATGCTATGTCTTACATAAAGAAGCTTTGAGAGCTTAAAGTAATAGCTTCGACATTAGGTAGTTATATGAAATATATACTGGGCAATCCTATAAGGTCCACGGAGGACACCAAGTTAAATGATATGGTAGTCAGCTAGTCTAACCCAAATAAAATTGTGAGAGAAATGCACCTTTCTAAACTATATTCTGCTCAATAATTCCTGCAAATTCAGGATAATTTTTAATACCAGGGGTATGTAGTTTTGTCAAATAAAATATAGGAGCAAGGAGCTAAATATCAAGAGATTAGCGTAGGTCCAGCCTGTACTAGAAGACATGTCATCCTGTAGTGTTCGAGGTCTGCTTGTCACACAAACTTGAGTAGGAAACATAATTACTGTGTTCCTACCTAAAAAGTCACACAGAGTTAGCATTTAAATCGCCTGCTCCTGCTATGGCTATATAACCTTTACAATTACAGCGGAAAAAACATGTCCAGGGGGACTGTGACTGAAGCTTATGTGTGGAGCTGTATTTTTGTGGATTATAGACTACAAGCTGCCCCGGCCGCTGGCAGCAATAAGTTGTAACTAAAAACAGCTTCCAAACACCAAACATGTGTATAAGATGTAAAGATCAGCAATTATGAGAGCACCATGTAGGTTCAGTTTAGAGCATTATGAGTACCAGTAAACAGTAAGGAGCCTTCAAAGATAAGAGAGTGCACATCTGTAACAGTTAATTCAAACACTAAAATATGTAAAACATGGCCTGCCCACAGTAAATAGCAACTCATTTAGAATGAACCGGTGAGCATTGATAAGACAGTGTATAATAAAGAACCGTTTCTCAGATAGAGCAATAATGATAAAGGTCTGAATAAACAATGAATATATAGAGGCAGAGGAACGGTATTTATATAAGTATAACCATGCCCTATAGTGAACTTAACTGTAGAACCGTCTGGCATAATACAAACAAACATTGCTGTCCCAGAAAATATTTATAAACTAGACAACATATAACAGGAGAAAAAGGAGGTGCACAACATTACATAACAGCCTATACTAGGCCTATTTCGACCCTGTGAGGGGCCCAGTAGCAACAATTTTTCTCTGAAATTATGTAGTGCAAAACAGTGTAATTGTACTACAGTTCCCTGGGCTAGCGTCTTGTTTAAATAAAGAACCAACTGACTGATCAGGAGGAGAGTGATAACTGAGTAGTCTCACTGATGATCAATAATTTATAACGAAATGAGTGTCTATATCCGGAATCCAGCAAGGGACTAAGAGTGTTTTTAGGCAGCATAGTCATTACCAACTCACTCCACATTTCAACCTGTCTGTTCCATGGCATTTGAAATAGGCGAAGTGGAGCTGCAACCTCGGAAAAGATCTTGGGAAATTATCAAATTCCCCTTTTAGAGATCAAAAATGCATGTAGCCCTTTTTCCCACTGCCATTGTGTCCACATCGTTTGAAGGATTAAGCTGTCCCAGGTCTCTCGGGCATCGATGAGCTGCAAGAGCTGGGCAGTTAGTAAATTAGTGGGGCACATATCCTTTAGGCGCTCAGCGTTAGATAAGTCAGAGCCGGCTTTAAATTCAAGTCTGGGACCACAAGAGACTGAAATGGTATGGTTAGATTTAGCGCTATCAGTTGGCTTTCCACTTACATGCTGGGGTTTAAACAATGGTCCCCCTACGGATTGCTCACTCACTAGAGTAATGTCAAATTTTAGCGTCCCCGACATGTTCTCGCCCCGCTCAGCAACCTCCTGTAAATAGTCAGCAGCATCAGCTATGTCCGTGTGTGCTGTAGGGCCCACAGTATCGCCTCAGTCTCCCCCATGTTCTCGATGTTGCATGAAGGGAGCAGGCTATCTAGACTGTTGTGCATTCTTTCTGCAAAGTTGTTTAGCAGCACCAGAACCTGCTGGCAAAAGACCTCCATAATGATAAGTGTAGTTCAGCGCTCTCCCCGTATCAGGCAACGGCTGTAAGGCTAGCAACCGCGTGGTCGGTGCAAGCAGCTAGAGTCTAAATAAACGCCATAATAAATATGGAAAGTCTCATCAAACTAGTTTTTATATAGGTTGCTCTGTTCAGGTGAAGTTGTAGATTAAACACTTTCCTTTAAATTGTTATTTATGCCTCCAACTCGCGTTATTTTGCAAGAGCCCATGAAATGTACGTCTTGCTCCTGCTATAGCTGGCTCCGCCCCGTATGCATGGAAGTTTTAGGTTTCATGGCTGCAGCATTGGATTTGATTCCCTTTGCTCATTTCATAGGAAACCTTTCCAGTTTTTTATGCTGAATAATGGTGCAGGGATTCTAGGATATCACTTTTTATATCTTTGAATCCTAATGTTTAACTATCTTTGATTCGGTGGTTAAGATCACCATCATTTAGTTCTACAGGTCTCTTCAGTTCTTTCAACCTGGACCATGATCTCTACAGATGCGAGTCTTTTAGGTTGGGAGGCTGTCTGAGGATCTCTGTCAGCACAAGGGGTTTGGAAATCTCAGGAGGCGAGATTACCATTTGATATTTTTGAACTCCGTGCATTCTCAGAGTTCTTCAGTTTGGTTTCTTTTTGAAGAAGAGACGTTTTTGTCAGACAGATGTCACAACTGTGGCGTATGTCAATCATCAGGTTAGGACTATCAGTCTTTAGGCTGTGACAGAAGTATCTCGGATATTTGCTTGGGCTAAATCCAGCTCCTATCTAATTTCTGTGGTCTTTTTCCCAGATATAGACAATTGGGAAGCGAATTATCTCTGTTAATCAAGCTTTACATCCGGGAGAATGGTCTCTTTACCCAGATATGTTTTTCAATTTTTCAGATGTGAGGGCTTCCAGAAATAGATCTGATGGCATCTCATCTAAACAAGGAACTTCCCAGGGGCCTATTCAGGTCCTGGGATCCTCAGGCGGAAGTAGTGTATGCATTATCACTTCCTTGGAATTATCAATCTGCCTATATTTTTTTCATCTCTGGTTCTTCTTTTTAGAGTGATTTTCTAAATCATCAGAGACCAATCTTTGGTGTGTCTGGTGGCTTCAGCATGGCCACACAGGTTTTGGTATATGGTTCTTGTTCGGATGTCCAGTTGCCAATCTTGGTTACTTCCATTAAGGCCAGACCTTATATCTTAACATTCGTTTTTTTCATCAGGAATTCAAATTATTAATTTGATAGTATGAACATTTAACGCTTGGTACTTAGTCATAGAAGTTTCTCTGGCTCAGTGTTTAATACTATGTTGCAGGCTTGTAAATCTGTGTCTAGTAGGATTTATTATCGAGTTTGGAAGATTTACATCTCATGATGCTCTTCTTATGAATTCTCTTGGCATTCTTTTAGAATTCCTAGGATTTTATAGTTTCTTCTTAAGGTTTTGTCTGCATATTCCTTGAAAGGACAAATCTCTGCTTTTTCTGTGCTGTTTCACAGTAAGAATTGCTAAATCTTTCTGATATTCATTGTTTTGTTCAGGCTTTGGTTCATATCAAGCCTGTGATTAAGCCAATTTCTCCTCCTTGGAGTCTTATTTTGGTTCTGAAGGCTTTACAGGCTCTTCTGTTTGAGCATATGCTTTCTTTGGACATTAATTACTTTCATGGAAAGTATTGTTCTTTTTAGACATCTCTTCAGCTAGAACAGTTTTTTGAATTATCTGTTCTTTCTTGTGAATCTCCTTTTTCTGATTTTTCATCAGGATAAGGGGGTTTTTGCTGTCCTCATTTCAATTTTTACCTAAGTTGTGATTTCTAACAACATTAGTAGAGGAATTATTGTCCCTTCCTTGTGTCCTAAACCTAAGAATTCTTTGGTAAGATTCTTACATTCTTTGGATGTGGTAAGAGTTTTGAAATATTATGTTGAAGCTACTCAGATTTCAGACAGACTTCTAGTCTATTTGTTATCTTTTCTGGTTTTAGGAAAGGTCAGAAGGCTTCTGCCTTTTCTTTGGCATCTTGGTTAAAGCTTTTGATTCATCATGCTTATTTGGAGTCGGGTTAATCTCCGCCTCTGAGGATTACGGCTCATTCTACTAGGTCAGTTTCTACTTCCTGGGCTTTTAAGAATGAAGCTTCTGTTGATCAGATTTGCAAAGCAATGACTTGGTCTTCTTTGCATACTTTTACTAAATTCTACCATTTTGATGTTCTCTCTTCTTCAGAAGCAGTTTTTGGTAGAATAGTACTTCAGGCAGCTGTTTCAGTTTGACTCTTCTGCTTATAACTTCAGTTTTTTCATTATAAAAATTGAAACTTTTGATTTGGGTAGTGGATTAATTTTTCAGCGGAATTGGCTGTCTTTATTTTATCCCTCCCTCTCTAGTGACTCTTGCGTGGAAATTCCACATCTTGGGTATCTGCTATCCCATACGTCACTAACTCATGGACTCTTGCTAATTACATGAAAGAAAACATAATTTATGTAAGAACTTACCTGATAAATTCATTTCTTTCATATTAGCAAGAGTCCATGAGGCCCACCCTTTTTGTGGTGGTTATGACTTTTTTGTATAAAGCACAATTATTCCAATTCCTTATTTTTTATGCTTTCGCTCTTTTCTTATCACCCCACTTCTTGGCTATTCGTTAAACTGAATTGTGGGTGTGGTGAGGGGTGTATTTATAGGCATTTTCAAGGTTTGGGAAACTTTGCTCCTCCTGGTAGGAATGTATATCCCATACGTCACTAGCTCATGGACTCTTGCTAATATGAAAGAAATGAATTTATCAGGTAAGTTCTTACATAAATTATGTTTTACACAATCTTGACGTGGTTCGTGCCTTAAAGTTTTTTTACAAGCTACTAAGGATTACCGTCAAACATCTGCATTGTTTGTTGTCTACTCTAGACAGAGGAGAGGCCAAAGGGCTTCAGCAACTTCTCTTTCTTTTTGGTTAAGAAGTATAATCCGCTTAGCTTATGAGACTGCTGGTCAGCAGCCTCCTGAAAGAATTACAGCTCATTCCACTAGAGCGATGGCTTCCACATGGGCTTTTAAAAATGAGGCTTCTGTTGAACAGATTTATAAGGTGGCGACTTGGTCTTTGCTTCATACTTTTTTTCTAAATTCTACAAATTTGATACTTTTGCTTCTTCGGAGGCTGTTTTTGGGAGAAAGGTCTTACAGGCAGTGGTGCCTTCCGTTTAAGCGCCTGCCTTGTCCCTCCCTTCATCCGTGTCCTATAGCTTTGGTATTGGTATCCCACAAGTAATGGATGAATCCGTGGACTGGATACACCTTACAAGAGAAAACAAAATTTATGCTTACCTGATAAATTTATTTCTCTTGTGGTGTATCCAGTCGACGGCCCGCCCTGTCATTTTAAGGCAGGTGTTTTTTATTTTTAAACTACAGTCACCACTGCACCCTATAGTTTCTCCTTTCTCTTGCTTGTCTTCGGGTGAATGACTGGAGGTGGCAGTTAGGGGAGGGGCTATATAGACAGCTCTGCTGTGGGTGATCCTCTTGCAGCTTCCTGTTGGGAAGGACAATATACCACAAGTAATGGATGAATCCGTGGACTGGATACACCGCAAGAGAAATAAATTTATCAGGTAAGCATAAATTTTGTTTTTAGGTAAAGAAAGTGTGCCTAAGGATGATTCTCAGTCTGAAGAGAATCAGGATATGCCATCCAATTCTCCCCAAGTGTCACAACCTTTAACGCCCACACAAGCAACGCCAAGTACCTCTAGTGCGTCTAATTCTTTTACTCTGCAGGAGATGGCTGCGGTTATGTCAACTACCCTTACAGAGGTATTATCTAAATTACCAGTGTTACAGGGTAAACGCAGTAGGTCAGGTATTAATGTGAATACTGAATCCTCTGATGCTTTATTGGCTATTTCCGATGTACCCTCACAGTGCTCTGAGTTGGGGGTCAGGGAATTGTTGTCTGAGGGAGAACTTTCAGAATCAGGAAATATGTTGCCTCAGACAGATTCGGACGTCATGTCCTTTAAATTTAAGCTTGAACACCTCTGCATGTTACTTCGGGAGGTATTAGCGACTCTGGATGATTGTGACCCTATTATGATACCACCAGAGAAGTTGTGTAAGATAGACAAATATCTAGAGGTGCCTTACACTGACGTTTTTCCGGTTCCTAAAAGAATTTCGGAAATTGTAAAAAAAGGAATGGGATAGACCAGGTATACCGTTCTCTCCTCCTCCTACTTTTAAGATAATGTTTCCCATATCAGACACCATTCGGGACTCTTGGCAGTCGGTCCCTAAGGTGGAGGGAGCTATATCTACCCTGGCTAAGCGTACAACTATACTTATCGAGGACAGTTGTGCTTTCAAGGACCCTATAGATAAGAAGTTAGAGGGTCTTCTAAAGAAATGATTTATTCATCAGGGTTTTCTTTTACAACCTACAGCCTGCATTGTTCCAGTAACTACTGCAGCAGCTTTTTGGTTTGATGCTCTAGAAGAGTCTATGAAGGTTGAGACCCCATTAGAGGACATTTTTGATAGAATTAAGGCTCTCAAACTAGCTAATTCTTTTATTACAGATGCCGCTTTTCAAATTGCTAAATTAGCGGCGAAAAATGCAGGCTTTGCTATTTTAGCGCGTAGAGCGTTATGGCTCAAATCGTGGTCTGCTGATGTGTCATCAAAATCTAAGCTTTTAGCTATTCCTTTCAAGGGTAAGACCCTATTCGGGCCTGAATTGAAGGAAATCATTTCTGACATTACTGGAGGTAAAGGCCACGCCCTACCTCAGGACAGGTCTGTTAAGATGAGGGGTAAACAAAATAATTTTCGTTCCTTTCGAAATTTTAAAGGAGTACCCTCTGCTTCCTCTTCCTCCACAAAGCAGGAAGGGAATTTTGCTCAATCCAAGTCCGTCTGGAGACCCCACCAGGCTTGGAATAAAGGTAAACAATCCAAGAAGCCCGCTGCTGCTACTAAGACAGCATGAAGGGGCGGCCCCCGATCCGGGACCGGATCTAGTAAGGGGTAGACTTTCTTTCTTTGCTCAGGCTTGGGTAAGAGATGTTCAGGACCCCTGGGCATTGGAAATCGTGACCCAAGGGTATCAACTAGAATTCAAGGATTTTCTCCCAAGAGGGAGATTTCATCTTTCACGATTGTCTGTAGACCAGATAAAAAGAGAGGCATTCTTACGCTGTGTAAAAGACCTCTATGCCATGGGAGTAATTTGTCCCGTTCCAAAACTGGAACAGGGACAGGGGTTTTACTCAAATCTCAGATCTCAAGTGTCTAAACAAATTTCTCAGAGTCCCATCATTCAAGATGGAAGCTATAAGAACAATCTTACCAATGATCCAGGAGGGTCAATATATGACTACCGTGGACTTGAAGGATGCGTACCTTCATATCCCTATTCACAAGGATCATCATCAGTTCCTAAGGTTTGCCTTTCTGGACAAACATTATCAGTTCGTGGCTCTTCCCTTCGGGTTGGCCACAGCACCCAGAATCTTCACAAAGGTTCTGGGGTCCCTTCTCTCAGACCGTGGGGCATAGCAGTGGCGCCTTATCTGGACGATATTTTGATTCAGGCGTCAACTTATCATCTGACAAAATCTCACACAGACACAGTGTTGTCTTTCCTGAGAACTCACGGTTGGAAGGTGAACATAGAAAAGAGTTCACTAGTTCCACAGACAAGGGTTCCCTTCTTGGGAACTCTGATAGACTCTTTACATATGAAAATATCAAAGATTCTAAATACTTGCCGAGCACTTCAGTCCATTCCTCGGCCATCAGTGGCTCAGTGTATGGAGGTAATCGGGTTAATGGTAGCGGCAATGGACATTGTTCTGTTTGCTCGCTTTCATCTCAGACCACTGCAGCTGTGCATGGTAGGACAGTGGAATGGGGACTATGCAAATTTATCTCCTCAGATAAATCTGGATCAAGAAACCAGAGACTCTTTTCTTTGGTGGTTGTCGCCGGATCATCTGTCCCAGGGGACGTGTTTCCGAAGACCCTCGTGGGTGATAGTGACAACGGACGCCAGTCTTCTGGGCTGGGGTGCAGTCTGGAATTCCCTGAAGGCTCAGGGTGTTTGGACGCAGGTGGAGTCTCTACTTCCAATCAATATTCTGGAACTGAGAGCAATATTCAATGCACTTCAGGCGTGGCCTCAGTTGGCTTCGGACAAATTCATCAGATTCCAGTCGGACAATATCACGACTGTGGCTTATATCAATCATCAGGGGGGAACAAGGAGTTCCTTAGCGATGATAGAAGTATCCAAGATAATCCGATGGGCGGAGGCCCACTCTTGTTATCTATCGGCAATCTACATCCCAGGAGTAGAGAACTGGGAAGCGGATTTTCTAAGTAGTCAGACTTTTCATCCGGGGGAGTGGGAACTCCACCCGCAGGTGTTTGCCTCATTGAATTGGAATTGGATCTGATGGCATCTCGTCAGAATGCCAAGCTTCCACGTTACGGATCCAGGTTTAGGGTTCCTCAGGCCGAACTGATAGATGCCTTGGCAGTGCCTTGGTCGTTCAGCCTAGCTTTTGTATTTCCACCATTTCCTCTCCTACCACGCGTGATTGCTCGGATCAAACAGGGGAGAGCTTCAGTAATTCTGATAGCGCCTGTTTGGCCACGCAGGACTTGGTATGCGGATGTAGTGGACATGTCCTCTCTGCCACCGTGGAAACTTCCTTTGAGACAGGACCTTTTCATTCAACATCCAAATCTAAATTCTCTGCTGTTGACTGCTTGGAGAATGAACGCTTGATCTTATCTAAGCAGGGATTCTCTGATTCGGTCATTGATTCTTTGATACAGGCATGTAAGCCTGTCACTAGAAAAATCTATCATAAGATATGGTGTATATATCTTTATTGGTGTGAATCCAAGTGCTACTCATGGAGTAAAGTTAGGATTCCCAGGATTCTGTCTTTTCTCCAAGAAGGATTGGAGAAAGGGTTATCAGCGAGTTCCTTAAAGGGACAAATTTCTGCTTTGTCAATTTTGCTTCACAAACGTTTGGCAGATGTTCCAGATGTTCAGTCTTTTTGTCAGGCTCTAACTAGAATTAAGCCTGTATTTAGACCAATTACTCCTCCCTGGAGTTTGAATTTAGTTCTTAGAGTTCTTCAAGGGGTTCCGTTTGAACCCATGCATTCCATAGATATTAAATTATTATCTTGGAAAGTTTTGTTTTTAGTTGCTATTTCTTCGGCTTGTAGAGTTTCTGAGCTTTCAGCGTTACAGTGTGATTCGCCTTATCTTTAATTTCATTCTGATAAGGTTGTTTTGCGTACCAAACCTGGATTCCTTCCTAAGGTGGTTTCAAATAAGAATATTAATCAGGAAATTGTTGTTCCTTCCTTGTGTCCTAATCCTTCTTCTAAGAAGGAGCGTCTGTTACATAATCTGGACATGGTCCGTTTTACTTGCAGGCAAACTAAGGATTTCCGTTAATCATCTTCATTATTTATTGTTTATTCTGGAAAGCATAGGGGTCAGAAAGCTACGGCTACCTCTCTCTTTCTTTTTGGCTGAGGAGTATCATCCGCCTGGCATATGAGACTGCTGGACAGCAGCCTCCTGAAAGAGTTACGGCTCATTCTACTAGGGCTTTGGCTTCTACATGGGCTTTTAAAAATGATGCTTCTGTTGAGCAGATTTGCAAGGTTGCGACTTGGTCGTCTCTTCATACTTTTTCCAAATTTTACAAATTTGATACTTTTGCTTCTTCTGAGGCTGTTTTTGGGAGAAAAGTTCTTCAAGCAGTGGTGCCTTCCGTTTAGGTCTCTGTCTTGTCCCTCCCGTTTCATCCATGTCCTATAGCTTTGGTATTGGTATCCCACAAGTAAGGATGAAATCCGTGGACTCGTCATATCTTTGTAAAAGAAAAGTAAATTTATGCTTACCTGATAAATTAATTTATTTTACGATATGACGAGTCCATGGCCCACCCTGTTGTTTTAAGACAGATTTCTTTTTTGTAAATTTCAGTCACCTCTGCACCTTTGGCTTTTCCTTTCTCTTCCTAAACATTCGGTCGAATGACTGGGGGTGGAGGGAAGGGAGGAGCTATATATACAGCTCTGCTGTGGTGTTCTTTGCCACATCCTGTTAGCAGGAGGTTAATATCCCACAAGTAAGGATGAAATCCGTGGACTCGTCATATCGTAAAAGAAATTAATTTATCAGGTAAGCATAAATTTACTTTTTTAGTATCCTTCAGAATTATGTTTAATTCTTTTTTGTATTTTAAAGTGGGATAAGTGGGATCAAAGTTCAGCTTTTTATATGTACTACTAACATTTAAGTTATTAAAAGCTTCCTTCAAATAGTCACTTCTGATCTGTATGACCACCCCTCCTTCCTTATCGGCTGCCCTTATGATGATATCCTTATTGTTTTGGATTGTTTTAAGTGTTCTCCTTTCCTAAAGTGTGAGATTTACATTATATTTGTTAATCCAACCCTTATCCTTCTTTTCCCAGAGTTTGGACAAATCGCTACAAACCAGTTTATTAAAAGTGGTTATGTATTCTCCCTGGGCTGAATAAGGATAAAAACTGGACTTTCCTTTGAAATTACTATGTTCTATCACATCCTCCTGATCATGAATACTCGGGTCCAATAGATCATCTATTGTCCCCTGTTCTAGTATAGGTCTAGCTGGAATTTCAGGATGGTTATCTAGATGATTTAGTCCCCCTAATGTTTGATAATCCAATTGATTAAACCTAGTTGATGATGGAGTACTAACTTTTGGTACACTTTTAATTAAGTGTCTTTTCAGGGTAAAATTCCTGACATATTTCTGTATGTCTATATAGGTTTGAAACTTATCCGGAGCTTTTTGGGGGGCGAAGTTTAAAACCTTTCATAAGAGTTTCATTTCACTATCTCTCACTATTGTAATAGAAACATTAAAGATGTTAGCTTTATTTTTTTTCTATCTCATTCTTTTTGTGTTTAAGTTGCTGGATTTTTCTCTCCCCTCTACATCCCCGCTTCCCCTTCTTCGTTTGACTGGGGTGACTCTTTTGTGGAGTCCTCTACCTCTGTGAGATTTTGAAATCTCCCCGTTGGGGGGAACAGCCAGGTCTAAAAAATGTAATTGATGATTATTCTCATTGTGGTATGACCTTCTAGATTCGTTATAGGTCATATTTGAATACTGTGCTGTTTTAGTTTTGGCCCCCTGTGTGTGCCAATTTCTTTCATGTAATTGGCAAGAGTCTATGAGCTAGTGACGTATGGGAAATACAATCCTACCAGGAGGGGCAAAGTTTCCCAAACCTCAAAATGCCTATAAATACACCCCTCACCACACCCACAATTCAGTTTTACAAACTTTGCCTCCTATGGAGGTGGTGAAGTAAGTTTGTGCTTGATTTCTATGTTGATATGCGCTTCTTAGCATTTTGAAGCCCGATTCCTCTCAGAGTACAGTGAATGTCAGAGGGATGTGAAGGGAGTATCACCTATTGAATGCATTTTTTTTCCTCACGGGAGATCTATTTCATAGGTTCTCTGTTATCGGTCGTAGAGATTCATCTCCTACCTCCCTTTTCAGATCAACGATATACTCTCATATTCCATTACCTCTACTGATAACCGTTTCAGTACTGGTTTGGCTATCTGCTATATGTGAATGGGTGTCTTTTGGTAAGTATGTTTTCATTATTTAAGACACTCTCAGCTATGGTTTGGTACTTTATGTATTTATATAAAGTTCTAAATATATGTATTGTACTTATATTTGCAATGATTCAGGTTTTCCGTATATTTCCTTTTGCAGACTGTCAGTTTCATATCTGTAAAATGTTTTTTTAGGAAAAATGTGTTACTTACCTGGGGTATAGTCTCTTTTTCAAATTGACTGTCTTTTAAATTTGCGGGCAGAATGAGGCTCGCAAGGGCGCAAAATGCCAAAGTTTATTGCATCATTCTTGGCGTGAGATTTTTTTGGCGCGAAGTTACGTTCGTTGACGCAAATTCATCATTTCACAAGGTTGCGTCCTTTGTGACGTGAGTGTGTCATTTCCGGACGTTTTTGGCGCCAAAAAATATTTTTCTGTTTGTTGTGCGTCATACTTTGAGCCAAAAATATTCTCATTATTTAAGACCCCATTCCTATATGCCTCTTGCCTTTTTTCTCTATCAGAGGGCTATGCTGTTTGCATTTTTTCCCATTCCTGAAACTGCCATATAAGGAAATTGATAATTTTGCTTTATATGTTGTTTTTTTTCTCTTACATTTGCAAGATGTCTCAATCTGATCCTGTCTCAGAAATCACTGTTGGAACCCTGCTGTTTGATAACAGTTCTACCAAAGCTAAGTGCATTTGTTGTAAACTTGTGGAGGTTATTCCTCCTGCTGTGGTTTGTAATAGTTGTCATGATAAACTTTTACATGCAAAGAATGTATCCATCAGTAGTAGTTCATTACCTGTTGCTGTTCCCTCAACATCTAATGCACAAGATATACCTGTAAATTTAAAAGAATGTATTTCTGATTCTATTCAAAAGGCTTTGTCTGCCATCCCGCCTTCTAATAAACATAAAAGGTCTTTTAAAACTTCTCATAAAGTTGATGAAATTTCAAATGACCGGCAACATGCTGATTTATCCTTTTCTGATGGGGATCTATCTGGTTCAGAAGATCCTGCCTCAGATATTGACACTGACAAATCTTCTTATTTATTTAAAATGTAGTATATTTGTTCTTTGTTAAAAGAAGTGTTGATTACATTGGATATGGAGGAAACTAGTCCTCTTGATATTAAAACTAGTAAACGTTTAAATTCTGTTTATAAACCTCCTGTGGTTATTCCAGAGGTTTTTCCAGTTCCTGATGCTATTTCTGATATGATTTCTAAGGAATGGAATAGGCCTGGTGGTACTTTTATTCCTTCTTCAAGGTTTAAACAATTGTATCCTTTGCCAGCAGTTACTTTAGAGTTTTGGGAAAAGATCCCCAAGGTTGATGGGGCTATCTCTACTCTTGCTAAACGTACTACTATTCCTACGGAAGATAGTACTTCTTTTAAAGATCCTTTAGATAGAAAACTTGAATCTTATCTAAGGAAAGCCTATTTATATTCAGGTCATCTTCTCAGGCCTGCAATTTCTTTGGCTGATGTTGCAGCTGCTTCAACTTTTTGGTTGGAAACTTTAGCGCAAAAAGTATTGGATCATGATTTGTCTAGCATTGTTAACTTGATTCAACATGCTAATTTTATTTGTGATGCCATTTTTGATATCATCAAAATTGATGTTAAATCTATCTCTTTGAAGAGTTTTGTGGCTTTTTTAAATCTTGGAATGCTGACATGACTTCTAAGTCCAGATTGCTATCTCTTTCTTTCCAAGGCAATAAGTTATTTGGTTCTCAGTTGGATTCAATAATTTCAACTGTCACTGGGGGGAAGGGAGTTTTTTTTGCCTCAGGATAAAAGACCTAAGGGTAAATCTAAAGCTTCTAACCGTTTCCGTTCCTTTCAACAAAATAAGGAACAGAAACCTAATCCCTCCCCCAAGGAATCTGTTTCCAATTGGAAGCCTTCCTCGAATTGGAATAAATCCAAGCCATTTAAGAGATCAAAGCCAGCCCCCAAGTCCGCATGAAGGTGCGGCCCTCATTCCAGCTCAGCTGGTTGGGGGCAGATTAAGATTTTTCAAAGATGTTTGGATCAATTTGGTCCAAGATCAATGGACTCAGAGTATTGTCTCTCTGGGGTACAGAATAGAATTCAGAGTAAGACCGCCTGTGAGAAGATTTTTTCTCTCTCGCATCCCTGCAGATCCAATAAAGGCTCAGGCTTTCCTGAAGTGTGTTTTAGACCTGGAGTTATCAGGGGTAATCATGCCAGTTCCGTTTCAGGAACAGGGTCTGGGTTTTTATTCAAATATATTCATTGTCCCAAAGAAAGAAAATTCATTCAGACCAGTTTTGGATCTAAAAATTTTGATCGATATGTAAGAGTACCACCTTTCAAAATGGTGACTATAAAGGACTATTCTGCCTTTTGTTCAGCCAGGGCATTATATGTCCACAATAGATTTACAAGATGCATATCTTCATATTCCGATTCATCCAGATCACTATCAGTTCCTGAGATTCTCTTTTCTAGACAAGCATTACCAATTTGTTGCTCTTCCTTTTGGCCTAGCGACAGCTCCAAGAATGTTTTCAAAAGTTCTCGGTGCCCTATTCTCTGTAATTAGAGAGTGGGGTATTGCGGTGTTTCCTTATTTGAACGATATCTTGGTACTTGCTCAGTCTTTACGTTCTGCAGAATCTCACACGAATCAACTAGTGTTGTTTCTTCAAAAACATGGTTAGTGGATCAATTTACCAAAAAGTTCTTTGATTCCTCAGTCAAGGGTAACCTTTTTAGGTTTCCAGATAGATTGTGTCCATGACTTTGTCTCTAACAGACAAAAGACGTTTGAAATTGTTGGAGTCTGTCGGGACCTTCAGTCTCAGTCATTCCCTTCAGTAGCTATGTGCATGGAAGTTTTAGGTCTCATGACTGCAGCATTGGACGCGATCCCCTTTGCTAATTTTCATATAAGACCTCTCCAGCTGTGTATGCTGAACCAATGGTGCAGGTATTATACAAGGATATCACAATTAATATCCTTAAATCCCAATGTTCGACTATCTCTGACTTGGTGGTTAGATCACCATCGTATTGTTCTAGGGGCCTCTTTCGTTCGTCCAACCTGGACTGTGATCACAGCAGATGCGAGTCTTTAAGGTTGGGGAGCTGTTTGGGGATCTCTGACAGCACAAGGGGTTTGGAAATCTCAAGAGGCGAGATTACCAATAAATATTTTGGAACTCTGTGCGATTCTCAGGGCTCTTTAGTTTTGGCCTCTATTGAAGAGAGAACCGTTCATTTGTTTTCAGTCAGACAATATCACAACTGTGGCATAAGTCAATTATCAGGGTGGGGCTCTAGTCCTCAAGCTATGAAAGAAGTATCTCGGATACTTGTTTGGGCGGAATCCAGCTCTTGTCTAATTTCTGTGGTTCATATCCCAGGTATAGACAGTTGGGAAGCGGATTATCTCAGTCGTCAGACTTTTCATCCGGGAGAGTGGTCTCTCTTCCCAGATGTGTTTTCTCAAATTGTTCAGATGTGGGGTCTTCCAGAAATAGATCTGATGGCATCTCATCTAAACAAGAAACTTCCCAGGTACCTGTCCAGGTCCAGGGATCCTCGGGCGGAAGCAGTGGATGCGTTGACACTTCCTTGGTGTTATCAACCTGCTTATAATTTCCCGCCTCTAGTTCTTCTTCCGAGAATGATCTCCAAAATCATCATGGAGCAATCGTGTGTGTTGCTGGTGGCTCCAGCATGGTCTCACAGGTTTTGGTATGCGGGTCTTGTTCGGATGTCCAGTTGCCAACCTTGGCCACTTCCAATAAGACCGGACCTTCTGTCTCAAGGTCCGTTTTTCCATCAGGATCTCAAATCAGTAAATTTGAAGGTATGGAAATTGAACTCCTAGTGCTTAGTCATAGAGGTTTCTCTGATTCAGTGATTAATACTATGTTACAGGCTCGTAAATCTGTTTCTAGAAAGATTTATTATCAAGTTTGGAAGACTTACATTTCATGGTGTTCCTCTCATAAATTCTCTTAGCATTCTTTTAGAATTCTTAGAATTTTACAGTTTCTTCAGGATGGTTTGGATAAAGGTTTGTCTGCAAGTTCCTTGAAAGGACAAATCTCTGCTCTTTCTGTTTTATTCCACAGAAAAATTGCTAAACTTCCTGATATTCACTGTTTTATACAGGCTTTGGTTCGTATCAAGCCTGTCATTAAATCAATCTCTCCTCCTTGGGAGTCTTAATTTGGTTTTGAAGTCTTTACAGGCTCCTCCATTTGAGTCTATGCATTCTTTGGACATTAAACTACTTTCTTGGAAAGTGTTGTTCCTTTTGACCATCTCTTCTGCTAGAAGAGTTTCTGAATTATCTGCTCTCTCTTGTGAATCTCCTTTGCTGATTTTTCATCAGGATAAGGCAGTTTTGCGGACTTCATTTAAATTCTTACCTAAGGTTGTGAATTCTAACAACGTTAATAGAGAAATTGTTGTCCCTTCTTTGTGTCCTAATCCTAAGAATTCTTTGGAGAGATCTTTACATTCTTTGGATATCGTGAAAGCTCTGAGATACTATGTTGAAGCTACTAAAGATTTCAGGAAGACTTCTAGTCTATTTGTTATCTTTTCTGGTTCCAAGAAAGGTCAGAAGGCTTCTGCCGTTTCTTTGGCATCGTGGTTAAAGCTTTTGATTCATCAAGCTTATTTGGAGTCGGGTAAAACCCCGCCTCAGAGAATTACAGCTCATTCTTCTAGATCAGTTTCCACTTCTTGGGCTTTTAAGTATGAAGCTTCAGTTGATCAGATTTGCAAAGCAGCAACTTGGTCTTCTTTGCATACATTTACTAGATTCTACAATTTTGATGTATTTGCTTCTTCGGAAGCAGTTTTTGGTAGAAAAGTTCTTCAGGCAGCTGTTTCAGTTTGATTCTTCTGCTTATGATTTAAGTTTTTCCTTTTATTTTTGAGAATAAACTTATATTTAGGTTGTGGATTATTTTGTTTCTGAGAATTGGCTGTTTTTATTTTATCCCTCTCTAGTGACTCTTGCGTGGAGTTCCACTTCTTGGGTATTGCTATCCCATACGTCACTAGCTCATGGACTCTTGCCAATTACATGAAAGAAAACATAATTTATGTAAGAACTTACCTGATAAATTATTTTTTTTTGTATTGGCAAGAGTCCATGAGGCCCACCCCTTTTTTATGGTGGTTATGATTTTTTTGCATAAAGCAAAATTATTTCCAAATTCCTTTGTTGATGCTTTTTACTCCTTTCTTTATCACCCCACTACTTGGCTATTCATTAAACTGAATTGTGGGTGTGGTGAGGGGTGTATTTATAGGCATTTTGAGTTTTGAGAATCTTTGCCCCTCCTGGTAGGATTGTATATCCCATACATCACTAGCTCATGGACTCTTGCCAATATGAAAGAAATGAATTTATCAGGTAAGTTCTTACATAAATTATGTTTTGTATTATGTTGATTATTTTTTCCTGATCCGCTAGTATTTTGAATCTAATCTGAATGTGTGTAGTGAATGCACTATTAGTATGAGAATCTCTGAATTTGTCATTTCTCAAATATGGGGGTGTAAAACAATTGGACTTATTATTTCTCCATGTGCGCTGTCCTGGTGAGTGATAGCCCTCTCCTACATGAGACTATCGTCTCATGTGATCCCTTTGAGCCAATAGCCATGCGGTAAATCCAGCTTGGCACCCATGGGAGACAGATTTACCGCACGGCTATTGGCTAAGAGGTGAAAACGTCACCTCTTAGCAAAACTTTTTTTTAGCCGTGGACTGCTGTAGCAGCTAAGAACGACGATCGGTTGAAACAAAGGAGATTTCTACATGAAGTATCTTATACTTCATGAATGAAAGTCCCCTTTATTTGTTTCAATAGTCAATCCTAGCATTTGTACAAAGATAGGATTGACTTTCACTTTAAGTGCATTTCCTTTTTACATAGTTTGTTGTTATATTTTTTGTATCATGTTATATTCTGTATCATTTTAAATATTGTACCTATTACAAATGTAACACCCTACAGGCATGTCCTTACACACCATTGATAATTGTATCAATGTATACCTGTCAATTGGCTCTTTAAAAAGCCGGTTAGAGTCGCTAATTAACTCACTCTTGAAAAAGTCTGCGCGTTTTTAGACGAAACACGTAGAGGTTCTTGTTCTAAACAGCATACACCGTGATAGCCTGGAGGCATTCTCTGTATCCAGCTCTGGGCTTGGTTTCCTTATGGCTGAGGAGGAGCAGACACACAGGAGAGACTTCCAGCCGTCACTAGGCTTGGAATATATGCCTTTTGTAAACCATATTGTTTTTTTACTGCTTGTATTAATTTATATCCTGTAAGTAGCCATTTTTCTTGTGCACTTATGTCATATTAAATATCACTGCACTTGAGTCGGGCTGCGTCTGTTTGTCTTCTTTTTTCACCCATCAACGTCATGGGCTGCAGACGGCTGAATAGAGGGAGGATTTGTGAGACTTGTGAGATCTGGAGCTCACATACAAGAGACGACTCACTACACATACTCTCAGCTTCCTTTTCCCATTGTGGATAACCGGCTTCCTTTCACCCTAATATCCTTTTCACATCTGGGATTGCCAGCTCCAAAATACCGGTACTGTTAGTTTGTTTAAGCTTTTAGGCTTAAAGAACCAGTAAATGCAGTAGATTTGTATAATCAATAAATGCATGATAAAAAAGGCAATGGGTGTGTATAGGCAGCGGCCATGTTAGGTCACAATATCTGTGGCTCTGAGTATGATCTCAGGTTATCGAGCCTAAAATAATTCTCAGCTCTGATCAGGTCACGAAACACTGATCTGAATGATACCAAACTTGCAGAGTTTATGAATACTGAACCCAGATCTGGACCATTGGAACCTCAGGCGGCGGCCTTACCATAAGGATTCAGAAACCCCCCCCTGTACATGGAGTAATGCAGTCGTGTTTAGACTGCCTCTCTCATCTCTAAGAGAAAATCATCAACCGCAATAAGGTGCTATTTCAAAGGGCTAAATGGAGGCTTTGGCAAGATGGAAAGCAAGGATGGGCCGGCGCCTACAAGTTCACTTCTGAGAACTAGAGAGGGAACTGTGTGCCATGATCTTTAAAGTGCGGCCTAGTGAGACACACTAGATACCCGCTGAACACGCTCCAGGAGATAACGATAGCAGCCTTGATCTCTACTTGACCAGAGGGGGGCATGTTGGGGGGCAGCCCTCTCGGCTACAGCACAGATTTCAGTGAACCTGGATCCTAAAAAAAGCCCTACCCAAACCTATACCTTTACCAGTTGTTTCCTAAAATCCCAGGAGACTTGAACTACACCACAGATTCCTCTACTCAGCTAACGCAAATTGGGCCTGATCCGGGAATTTATGAGGCAGCTAATACAAGCATGGCGGAGGTACGTGTTCCCACATGGGATAACAGTGAGGCAGAGGGATTCACGCCAGAGCAGTAAAGCCAGGCTTTATCCACTGATTCAAATCGCCCTACCGGGGTCTCTGAGTCTGTATTGCTGTATCGACAGCTACTATCACTGATCCCCATTCCTACCGACATTAGGTACAAAGCTAATGGAGAGCCCAGGCCAACCCGCATTATTCAGAGCCAGCTAGCATCCCAGCAACTAAGAATTTCCTGTCCCTGGAGAGAGCAATCTTCTTACCCAAGGCTCAACATACAGGGCTGCGTGCTGCGTGCTGCAAACTGAACAAAAGGGTGTAGGGTAACACTGAGGGGAGAACCGGGACTACCACATCTTAACATAAGTAAATTTCTGGTCCTAATGGTAGTTACTATTATGAGCCCTGGCCATCAATAACAAACCTGTTCGAAATTCAGTCTGAGACTTATTTGATACCCAGAGACTGTTCATACCGCTAACAGACTGTTCTCTTCATAGAGACACTGAGTGTGTGACTCCATTAAAGACTAGAATCTGTTCATACCTATCATCCACAGAATTTAGTATATTTGCATGCTTTAAACTCCTTAATTATAGCAGTTTTTAAAATCATGTGTCCTCTTTGTTTCATACCCAAGCTCTTATGTGACTATATTTAACATATCTGTTTGCTGTTAACTTCACTAAGAGCTGTGAATACCTTATCGCTCGACATCTCCCTTTAAGTCACTTATAGCCAGCAAGCTCTCTAATATCTTAGATGGGATGGAATTTAGTTACTACATGCCACTAATATGTTGATACAATATAACTATGCTATTAACCACATGTTCAATGTTTACAAATGCTGTTTTATTTTCCACGTAAGCAGAGTCTTAATTCTGTTTATAGAAGTGGTAGGTATTGTCAAGCGCCACAGTGTTACATTACAAGAGTTCCACTACCAATAAGTTAATACAACACAAGTATGCTACTAACCACAAGGTCTATTTATATAACGAAGTCAATATCACATGAGTAGAGTGTAAATTCTGCTTCCTAAAGTGGTAAATAGAGTTAAAGGCCACATTGGTATCTTGCAAGGGCCGTTATACAGTAAAAGTTCTAATTACATAGAGCAGCAAATTTTAAATTGCCAACTATAGACTCTAGTGTATAATTTTCATAGTCTAAAAGTGTTGAATTAGACCATAATGACTTAAATCAACATTAATTACCTACTGATGATGTGCTATCTGCGACCGAGAAGGCACATCCTTAGTCTCTCATTCTGAGACCACCTATGTTTTTAGCTGTAGATAATCACTCTTTGGCAAGCATATGTGCTACACAGAGTTCTTTATTACTCTAACCCTTTAGAGCTTAAATGTACAAACTTGGATTTATAGTAGACATACAGTATGTTTCAATATTTTCACTTAAATATCCATTTATTTAGAAGTCCTTATTCCACGCCCATCAAGGTAGACTACTACACCCTATGGAGTCACTGTTTTATAGCACCTACTATGATTAGTTAGTTTGTTAAGGTAAACAAAGATGATTCCCCCTATTAACATATTAACATACATACTAGCACCAACTAGATGTTACCATATGTGTTTTTGTTTATTGTGTATCAGTTGATAAGCTTTACTCTTTATGTCCAAAAGTGACCATCTTCTATGTCAATTTTCATCCTATCTACTATATACGTGCAGTTAGGTCCAAAAGTGACCTCTAGTGCCTTTGAAGGAATCTAACATAGAGCACACTATAACATGAATGTTTGAATTGTCTACCTTTATTATTCACAGCTTTTTTCTGCATATACCTATAGATATTGTAAAGCTGGAAAGATTGCCATTATTGTTACATGACAATCATTGACCACTGTATACTTCGCATAACCTCAATAAAAATATATATATAAAAAAAAAAAGACAATGTAATAGCAATTAGCCTGAACTTCAAATGATTATTAGATTTAATTCTTACACATTTCAAAATGATGTATACTTCCACACCTCCTGTATCATGTGACAGCCATCAGCCAATCACAAATGCATATATGTATATTTGTGAATTCTTGCACATGCTCAGTAGGAACTGGTGACTCAAAAAGTGTAAATATAAAAAGACTGTGCACATTTTGTTAATGGAAGTAAACTGGAAAGTTGTTTAAAATTGCATGCTCTATCTGAATCATTAAAGTTTAATTGTGACCTGAGTGTCCCTTTAAGTCTTGGTCTGCTGATATGGTATCTAAACTTTCTTCCAAGGTAAATCTCTGTTTGCTCCTGGAAGGATGCTATTATTGCCACAGTCACTGGGGGTAAGGGAGCTTTTTTTGTCCCAAAATAAAAAAAAATCTAAGAATAAGCTTAGGTCTGCAGGGTGTTCTCATTTCTCTTGTTAAGTGTAGTCAGTCCACGGGTCATCCATTACTTATGGAATATATCTCTTCCCTAACAGGAAGTTGCAAGAGGATCACCCAAGCAGAGCTGCTATATAGCTCCTCCCCTCACATGTCATATTCAGTCATTCTCTTGCAACCTAACTAAAGATAGGTCGTTGTGAGAGGTCTGTGGTGTTTTTTAACTTAGTTTATTTCTTCAATCAAAAGTTTGTTATTTTAAATGGCACCGGAGTGTGCTGTTTGTTCTCAGGCAGCATTAGAAGAAGAATCTGCCTGCGTTTTCTATGATCTTAGCAGACGTAACTAAGATCCACTGGCTGTTCTCATCTGAGGAGTGAGGTGACTTCAGAAAAGGGGAATAGCATGCAGGGCCCCCCTGCAAACGAGGTATGTGCAGTAAATTATTTTTCTGAGGAATGGAATTGACTGAGAAAATACTGCGGATACCAATGTAACGTAAGTTCAGCCTTAAATGCAGTGATAGCGACTGGTATTAGGCTGATGAGTGTGTGTACACTGAATGTATTTTTCTAAGGAATGGAATTGACTCTGAAAATACTGTTAATACTGAAGTAATGTAGGAGCCTTAACTGCAGTAAAAGCGACTGGTAGCAGGCTTATTAATAACACTTCATTACTTTTAAAATGTATGTTCAAAACGGTTTCTGGCATGTTAATCGTTTTTTTTTTTAGGTACTTGGTGATAAAACTTATTGGGGCATGATTTTTACCACATGGCTATCTTTGTTTTCTGCATAGAAACAGTTAACTGAGCTTCCCCACTGTTGTAATATGAGTGGGAGGGGCCAATTTTAGCGCTTTTTTGCGCAGTAAAAATTCAGTCAACAATCTGTCTACTTCATCCTCCATGATCCAGGACGTCTCTAGAAAGCTCAGGGGTCTCCAAAATTCATTTTGAGGGAGGTAATCAGTCACAGCAGACCTGTGACAGTGTGTTTTGACTGTGATAAAAACGTTAATTATTAAATTGTTATCTGTTTTTGGGTATTAAGGGGTTAATCATCCATTTGCTGGTGGGTGCAATCCTTTGCTAACTTAATACATTTATTGTGAAAGATTGGTTGCTATAACTAATTTGGTTCATTGTTATTTCAACTGTGACAGCTTTTTGTGCTTCTTAAAGGCACAGTAGCGTTTTTTTATATTGCTTGTAAATTTATTTAGAAAAGTATTTCCAAGCTTGCTAGTCTCATTGCTAGTCTGTTTAAACATGTCTGACACAGATGAATCTCTTTGTTAACTATGTTTAAAGGCCAATGTGGAGCCCAATAGAAATTTGTGTACTAATTGCATTGATGTTACTTTAAATAAAAGTCAATCTTTACATGTAAAGAAATTATCACCAGACAACGAGGGGGAAGTTATGCCGACTAACTCTCCTCACGTGTCAGTACCTTCGCCTCCCGCTCAGGAGGTGCATGATTTTGTGGCGCCAAGTACATCAGGGAGGCCCTTACAAATCACTTTGCAAGACATGGCTACTGTTATGACAGAAGTATTATCTAAATTGCCAGAATTAAGAGGCAAGCGCGATAGCTTTGGGTTAAGGACAGAGCGCGCGGATGATGTGAGAGCCATGTCAGATACTGCGTCACAGTTTGCAGAACATGAAGACGGAGAGCTTCATTCTGTGGGTGACGGATCTGATCCAGGGAGACTGGATTCAGAGATTTCTAATTTTAAATTTAAGCTTGAGAACCTCTGCATATTGCTAGGGGAGGTATTAGCGGCTCTGAATGATTGTAACACGGTTGCAATTCCAGAAAAATTATGTAGGTTGGATAGATACTATGCGGTACCGGTGTGTACTGACGTATTTCCTATACCTAAAAGGCTTACAGAGATTATTAGCAAGGAGTGGGATAGTTATGTAGGAAAAGATTTTGAACCTATTTTTTATACTTGAATTGTCTGCCTAAGTGTTTTGTTTCGTATCTTTAATTTTTGCTTGAAATAATGCAATTGTGAGAGTTATGCCTAAACACTTAAGGAGCAGTGCATAAGCATATGAAATACTCAGTTTAACAAGAATAGACTATATAGGCTAAATAAACCTGATAGTCTTAAAGAAATGCTTATGTTGCACTGTGAACAATGGATTGTAGTAATTAATTCGGTAGATTACTGGAACTTGTGGTTGAGAAAGAATTTGTGTCATTAAATTAAAATATAACCTTTATTAGTTTTATTTATAAAAAAGACAGCATAAATTGTGCGTGTATGCTACCCTGGAGAGAGTTAAAAGCACACTCTCTGTTGATTATATGATACTCAGCTTGTATGATATCACTGATATAGAGTACTTGGTAAACCAGTTTTAAAACCGAGTTTATATTATAGGTGTATCTGTGTATTTATCTATCTAAGGACTGTGTGGCCTAATATCTGGCCAGTCCTAGAGATTTTCCCAAGTGGGTATTTATATATGGTATACCTATTCTACTTAAACTTAATGGTTTTTATAGATAAATAGGCTTTAAGGCACTGTGAACATCGATGTCCGGTTATATAACCAGTATATAGTGAGCTAATACCAATGTATACACTTGTAATAAAATTTTCTGTGAAGACTGGGAGGTCTGGAGGATTACCTATATGGCAGTCTCTATATTGTATCACCAACACTTGATTATTACGTTAACTTAGCAACTCTGACTGATATTAATTAAGTTCAGTATGATTGTGCACATAATATTGCATCAAGGGATAAGCTCGATTATGCAGGTGCAGCGGTTAACCATTTTTTTAAACGCTATGGTACATAGTAGTAGCAGCTGCTTAAGCCTGTGAAAAACAGACTTGTTTTTTCTGTCACTCAATTTTGACTACAGTAGTATTACAGCGGTACTAGATTACAGCTTTTAATAGTATGACACAATGTGTCTGCATTTGAGTTAACTTAGTGATGACCCCTGTCAGTTGTTTTCCTTCTATGGTAGTGTACGATATTGTGTAGACAAAATTATCTTTAGAACTTAATCCCCCAGATATTGTATTACCCACTCGTTATCGTATTATGTTATGCAAGTGCAGCGGTTACCCATTTTTATATACTGGGATAAATAGTAATAGCTGCAGCTTAAGCCTGTGAAAAGCCACAGGTTATCAAGTACTAATTAAGAAAAGTTTTTTTTAAGCTAAGATATTTTTTCTAATTATTACAACAAGAGAGGCAGTTAAAAAATAGCGAGGACCCCTGACGCAGCGTTTCACTAACTCTGAGGATGTGAAGTGAAACGCTGCGTCAGGGGTCCTCGCTATTTTTTAACTGCCTCTCTTGTTGTAATAATTAGAAAAAATATCTTAGCTTAAAAAAAACTTTTCTTAATTAGTACTTGATAACCTGTGGCTTTTCACAGGCTTAAGCTGCAGCTATTACTATTTATCCCAGTATATAAAAATGGGTAACCGCTGCACTTGCATAACATAATACGATAACGAGTGGGTAATACAATATCTGGGGGATTAAGTTCTAAAGATAATTTTGTCTACACAATATCGTACACTACCATAGAAGGAAAACAACTGACAGGGGTCATCACTAAGTTAACTCAAATGCAGACACATTGTGTCATACTATTAAAAGCTGTAATCTAGTACCGCTGTAATACTACTGTAGTCAAAATTGAGTGACAGAAAAAACAAGTCTGTTTTTCACAGGCTTAAGCAGCTGCTACTACTATGTACCATAGCGTTTAAAAAAATGGTTAACCGCTGCACCTGCATAATCGAGCTTATCCCTTGATGCAATATTATGTGCACAATCATACTGAACTTAATTAATATCAGTCAGAGTTGCTAAGTTAACGTAATAATCAAGTGTTGGTGATACAATATAGAGACTGCCATATAGGTAATCCTCCAGACCTCCCAGTCTTCACAGAAAATTTTATTACAAGTGTATACATTGGTATTAGCTCACTATATACTGGTTATATAACCGGACATCGATGTTCACAGTGCCTTAAAGCCTATTTATCTATAAAAACCATTAAGTTTAAGTAGAATAGGTATACCATATATAAATACCCACTTGGGAAAATCTCTAGGACTGGCCAGATATTAGGCCACACAGTCCTTAGATAGATAAATACACAGATACACCTATAATATAAACTCGGTTTTAAAACTGGTTTACCAAGTACTCTATATCAGTGATATCATACAAGCTGAGTATCATATAATCAACAGAGAGTGTGCTTTTAACTCTCTCCAGGGTAGCATACACGCACAATTTATGCTGTCTTTTTTATAAATAAAACTAATAAAGGTTATATTTTAATTTAATGACACAAATTCTTTCTCAACCACAAGTTCCAGTAATCTACCGAATTAATTACTACAATCCATTGTTCACAGTGCAACATAAGCATTTCTTTAAGACTATCAGGTTTATTTAGCCTATATAGTCTATTCTTGTTAAAAGGAGTGGGATAGACCTGGTGTGCCTTTTTCCCCTCCTCCCATATTTAGGAAAATGTTTCCTATAGACGCCACCACACTAGACTTATGGCAGACGGTCCCTAAGGTGGAGGGAGCAGTTTCTACTTTAGCTAAGCGTACCACTATCCCGGTGGAGGATAGTTGTGCCTTTTCAGATCCAATGGATAAAAAATTTGAAGGTTACCTTAAGAAAATGTTTGTTCAACAGGGCTGGAAAGCTAACCAGTCCTGGAACAAGGGCAAGCAGGCCAAGAAACCTGCTGCTGCCCCTAAGACAGCATGAAGAGAGGGCCCCCTATCCGGAAACGGATCTAGTGGGGGGCAGACTTTCTCTCTTCGCCCAGGCTTGGGCAAGAGATGTCCAGGATCCCTGGGTGTTGGAGATCATATCTCAGGGATATCTCCTGGACTTCAAAACTTCTCCTCCACAAGGGAGGTTTCATCTTTCAAGGTTATCAGCAAACCAAATAAAGAAAGAGGCGTTTCTACGCTGTGTACAAGACCTCTTACTAATGGGGGTGATCCACCCAGTTCTGCGGACGGAACACGGGCAAGGATTCTATTCAAATCTATTTGTGGTTCCCAAGAAAGAGGGAACCTTCAGACCAATCTTGGACTTAAAAATCCTAAACAAATTCCTAAGAGTTCCATCATTCAAAATGGAAACTGTTCGAACCATCCTTCCCATGATCCAAGAGGGTCAGTACATGACCACAGTGGACTTAAAGGATGCCTACCTTCACATACCGATTCACAAGGATCATTATCGGTACCTAAGATTTGCCTTCCTAGACAGGCATTACCAGTTTGTAGCTCTTCCCTTCGGATTAGCTACGGCTCCAAGAATCTTTACAAAGGTTCTGGGCTCACTTCTGGCGGTACTAAGACCGCGAGGCATAGCGGTGACTCCGTACCTAGACGACATTCTGATACAAGCGTCAAGTTTTCAAACTGCCAAATCTCATACAGAGATAGTTCTGGCATTTCTGAGGTCGCATGGGTGGAAGGTGAACGTGGGAAAGAGTTCTCTATTACCACTTACAAGGGTTCCCTTCCTAGGGACTCTTATAGATTCTGTAGAGATGAAAATTTACCTGACAGAGGCCAGGTTATCAAAACTTCTAAATGCTTGCCGTGTCCTTCATTCCATTCCACACCCGTCAGTAGCTCAGTGCATGGAAGTAATCGGCTTAATGGTAGCGGCAATGGACATAGTACCATTTGCGCGCCTGCATCTCAGACCGCTGCAATTGTGCATGCTAAGTCAGTGGAATGGGGATTACTCAGATTTGTCCCCCCTGTTAAATCTGGATCAAGAGACCAGAGATTCTCTTCTATGGTGGCTTTCTCGGCCCCATCTGTCCAATGGGATGACCTTTCGCAGGCCAGATTGGACGATTGTAACGTCAGACGCCAGCCTTCTAGGTTGGGGCGCAGTCTGGAAATCCCTGAAGGCTCAGGGGTTATGGACTCAGGAGGAGAAACTCCTCCCAATAAATATTCTGGAGTTAAGAGCAATATTCAATGCTCTTCTAGCTTGGCCTCAGTTAGCAACTCTGAGGTTCATCAGATTTCAGTCGGACAACATCACGACTGTGGCTTACATCAACCATCAAGGGGGAACCAGAAGTTCCCTAGCGATGTTGGAAGTCTCAAAGATAATTCGCTGGGCAGAGTCTCACTCTTGCCACCTGTCAGCGATTTACATCCCAGGCGTGGAGAACTGGGAGGCGGATTTTCTAAGTCGCCAGACTTTTCATCCGGGGGAGTGGGAACTTCATCCGGAGGTCTTCGCTCAACTGATTCATCGTTGGGGCAAACCAGATCTGGATCTCATGGCGTCTCGCCAGAACGCCAAGCTTCCTTGTTACGGATCCAGGTCCAGGGACCCGGGAGCGGTGCTGATAGATGCTCTGACAGCCCCTTGGGTCTTCAACATGGCTTATGTGTTTCACCATTTCCGATGCTTCCTCGATTGATTGCCAAGATCAAACAGGAGAGAGCTTCAGTGATTCTGATAGCGCCTGCGTGGCCACGCAGGACCTGGTATGCAGACCTAGTGGACATGTCGTCCTGTCCACCATGGTCTCTGCCTCTGAGACAGGACCTTCTAATTCAGGGTCCTTTCAAACATCCAAATCTAATTTCTCTGAGGCTGACTGCATGGAGATTGAACGCTTGATTCTATCAAAGCGTGGCTTCTCGGAGTCGGTTATTGATACCTTAATACAGGCTAGGAAACCTGTTACCAGAAGAATTTACCATAAGAAATGGCGTAAATATTTATATTGGTGCGAATCCAAGAGTTACTCATGGAGTAAGGTTAGGATTCCTAGGATATTGTCTTTTCTACAAGAGGGTTTAGAAAAGGGCTTATCTGCTAGTTCGTTAAAGGGACAGATTTCTGCTCTGTCTATTCTTCTACACAAACGTCTGGCAGAAGTTCCAGACGTTCAGGCTTTTTGTCAGGCTTTAGCTAGGATTAAGCCTGTGTTTAAGACTGTTGCTCCGCCGTGGAGCTTAAACTTAGTTCTTAACGTTCTTCAAGGCGTTCCATTTGAACCCCTTCATTCCATTGATATCAAGCTGTTATCCTGGAAAGTTCTGTTTTTGATGGCTATTTCCTCGGCTCGAAGAGTCTCTGAGTTATCTGCCTTACATTGTGATTCTCCTTATCTGATTTTTCATTCAGACAAGGTAGTTCTGCGTACTAAACCTGGGTTCTTACCTAAGGTAGTTACTAACAGGAATAGCAATCAAGAGATTGTTGTTCCATCATTGTGTCCTAACCCTTCTTCAAAGAAGGAACGACTTTTGCATAATCTGGACGTAGTCCGTGCCCTGAAGTTCTATTTGCAGGCAACTAAAGATTTTCGTCAAACTTCTTCCCTGTTTGTCGTTTACTCTGGACAGAGGAGAGGTCAAAAGGCTTCGGCTACCTCTCTCTCTTTTTGGCTTCGTAGCATAATACGTTTAGCCTATGAGACTGCTGGACAGCAGCCTCCTGAAAGGATTACAGCTCATTCTACTAGAGCTGTGGCTTCCACCTGGGCCTTTAAAAATGAGGCCTCTGTTGAACAGATTTGCAAGGCTGCAACTTGGTCTTCACTTCACACTTTTTCAAAATTTTACAAATTTGACACTTTTGCTTCTTCGGAGGCTGTTTTTGGGAGAAAGGTGCTTCAGGCAGTGGTTCCTTCCGTTTAAAGTTCCTGCCTTGTCCCTCCCTTCATCCGTGTACTTTAGCTTTGGTATTGGTATTCCATAAGTAATGGATGACCCGTGGACTGACTACACTTAACAAGAGAAAACATAATTTATGCTTACCTGATAAATTTATTTCTCTTGTAGTGTAGTCAGTCCACGGCCCGCCCTGTCTTTAAGGCAGATCTAAATTTTAATTAAACTCCAGTCACCACTGCACCCTATGGTTTCTCCTTTCTCGTCTGGTTTTGGTCGAATAACTGAATATGACATGTGAGGGGAGGAGCTATATAGCAGCTCTGCTTGGGTGATCCTCTTGCAACTTCCTGTTAGGGAAGAGATATATTCCATAAGTAATGGATGACCCGTGGACTGACTACACTACAAGAGAAATAAATTTATCAGGTAAGCATAAATTATGTTTTTTTATTTTTTTTTAATCTAAGGCTCAGAAAGAGTTCTGGCTACTCCAATTCTTCCTGTACGTACAGTCTTTTTTGGTCAACAAATATTCCAAGAAGTCTACCCTAGCCTTCAAGACCGCATGAAGGTGTGGCCCTCATACCGGACCTGTTTATGTGGGTAGATTGATTCTATTTTGGTAGGCTTGGTATACATCTGTTCAGGATCCCTGGGTATTGTAAATCATTAGTTCAAGGCCTCCCCTAGGAAGATTCTTTCTGTCTCGAGTGCCTCAACATCCTTTAAAGGCCCAGGCTTTTTTGGCTTGTGTAAGAGATCTTGAATTAATGGTACTTATTGCACCAGTTCCAACTTCAGAATTAAACCACAGGGATCATGTCAAGTTCCAGAGAGATGCTTTTTTAGAAACGCATTAACAGTTTATGGCCCTCCCTTTTTGTCTGGCTACAGCTCCCAGAGTGTTTACAAAAGTACTGGAAACTCTTTTGTCTATAATTCAAGCTCAGTGAATTTCTGCATTTCCTTACTTGGATGACCTTCTAGTTCAGGCTCCCTCACAGTTAGAAAGTAAAACTTACAACAAGCTCCTTAACTCCTCAAAACCATGTCTTTTTGAGGTTTTTTTAAATGACTATGCGTTTGTCCCTGACAGATTAGCACAGACTGAAGATGCCTGTGCCATTCTGTAGATGAATAGATGTATAATGTTGCTCAGTGCATGAAAGTTGTGGGTTTCAAGGTTGCTGCCTCAGATCCAGCTCCATGTGCCAAATTTCATCTTCGGGCCCTTCAACTGCAGATTCTGCATCAATGCAATAGGGATCAGAAGATCCTGTTATATTGCAGGAAAAGATAGTCCCTAGCTTGGTGGCTTGGTTCATGTGGGCCTGCTTTCTTCAGCCAGTGTGGGTAGTAATTTCCACAGATGCCAGCTTTTTGATATGTAGTCTGGGGATCTCGGAGAGTGCAAGGTGTTTACTTTCCTCAGGAGACGGAGTTACATATAAATATTCTGTAACTCCTGTGCAATCTTCAGAGCTCTCCAGAGTTGTACCAACCTCAGAGAAGAATCTTTTCTGCGATTCCAGTCACACAATGTGGCCTATGTCAGTCATCAGGGATGGAATCTCAGGGAAGTGTCTCATATTATCAGCTGGGCAGAACACCATCATTGTATGATTTCTGCCATCCATATTCCGGGTGTGAACAATTGGGAAGCATACTTTCTCAGTCGCCAGTCTCTTACCAAGGGGAATAGTCTCTGAATCAGGACATTTTTGTCCAAATTGTGAGATGTTGAGTGTCTGCCAGAGAGAGATATTATGGCCTCTCGGTTGATTTACAGACTGCCTCAGTATTGTGTCAGGTCTCAGGATCTGCGGATTTAATGCAAATGTCTTTGTGCCGGTTTTGTAGGCTTCTGGGAGAGTGGTCTCTCCACCAAGATGTTTTCTATTGGATTGTACAACTTTGGTGCCTACCAGAAATAGATCTGATGGCCTCTCGTTTGAACAAGAAACTTCCCAGGTACCTTGCAAGGTCCAGGGATCCACAGGCAGAGGTGTTGATGCACTAGTACCAGCCTGCTTATATATGCCCCCCACCCCTCTGGTATTGGTAATTTCTAAAATAAAAATGCAATGGTCCTCTGTAAGCTTGATAGCCCCATCGTGGCGTCACTGTATTTGGTATGCGGATCTAGTTCGCATGTCCAGTTGCTCGCCGTGGCCTCTTGTCTAAGACCAGACCATCCAGATCTAAAGTCTCTAAACTTAATGGCATGGAGATTGAACGCATAGTTCTCAGTCATAGAGGATTCTCTGACTCAGATTAACACCATGATTCAGGTATGCAAGCATGTTTCAGGGAAGGTCTATCACAAAGTTTGGAAAACTTATATTGCCTTCTTAATATAAGGAGAGTCCACGGCATAATTCCTTACAGTTGGGAAATACTGAACCTAGCCACCAGGAGGAGGCAAAGACACCTCAGCCAAAGGCTTAAATACCTCTCCCACTTCCCCCATCCCCCAGTCATTCTTTGCCTTTCATCACAGGAGGATGGAAGAGAAGTGTCAGAAGATTTCTGAGTAGTTCCTTAGGAAGGGTATCTGCCCTTCTATATTGGACTGGAGTTTTAAGTTTAAATGTTTTTATTGAATTTTTCATAATACAAAAGAAAAAAGGATGGATGCATTTAAGAGCAATCTGATAGAGAACACTTAATCCTGAATTTCTCCATTTGCATAAAGAAGCATGTGTCCACAAAAAAGAAAAGAATTGTTACAGAAATATGCAAGTCACAACAGCTGATTTATGAGTTTCTGAATCTGTTAATGTATCAATGGGCAACATACCCCTTAATCTAAGTCCCTGAAAATAAAGAAAATTAATCCTTCAGAGTATAAGGATATTAAACATAAATGCAATGTAAACCATATCACATCAATTAGGTAAAGATTGCTGCCCATCTTCAAAAAGTATACAAAATTAAAAAGGGTGAAGAAGAGAAAGAAATGTTGTAATGAATGCTGATTAATCTAATAAAAGTAAAGGAAAGATAAATAACAAAAAGAAAAGAAAGAAAGTAAAGTTAGATTAGATGCTTATCTGAGTATCTCCTCCGTATTAGGTTTCCCCTGCCGGACCACACGGATCTATTTATCTGTCTGTCATCACGGGATTATCCTTTCGTTCATATCCCATCTTCTCTATGAACCACGTGGTCTGTCTGTTAGTCCTGTGCCTTATACATTATCTAATGAAACCATGTGTTTTGAAAAGTCGTCTGGGTGTCTGCTTGTTCATACATATTATAGAAGTGTGTAATTTTTGCTATCATCTCCTCTCGCTTAGGTGGACCCACCTTCCAGTGACGTGCAATGCATATCCTAGTGGCAGTGCATACTATCCTAATAAATTGGTTTATATATTTGTTAAATTTCTTTCATGTAATTAACAAGAGTCCATGAGCTAGTGACGTATGGGATATACATTCCTACCAGGAGGGGCAAAGTTTCCCAAACCTTAAAATGCCTATAAATACACCCCTCACCACACCCACAAATCAGTTTTACAAACTTTGCCTCCAAGGGAGGTGGTGAAGTAAGTTTGTGCTAGATTCTACGTTGATATGCGCTCCGCAGCAAGTTGGAGCCCGGTTTTCCTCTCAGCGTGCAGTGAATGTCAGAGGGATGTGAGGAGAGTATTGCCTATTGAATGCAGTGATCTCCTTCTACGGGGTCTATTTCATAAGGTTCTCTGTTATCGGTCGTAGAGATTCATCTCTTACCTCCCTTTTCAGATCGACGATATACTCTTATATTTACCATTTCCTCTACTGATTCTCGTTTCAGTACTGGTTTGGCTTTCTACAAACATGTAGATGAGTGTCCTGGGGTAAGTAAGTCTTATTTTCTGTGACACTCTAAGCTATGGTTGGGCACTTTATTTATAAAGTTCTAAATATATGTATTCAAACATTTATTTGCCTTGACTCAGAATGTTCAACTTTCCTTATTTCCAGACAGTCAGTTTCATATTTGGGATTATGCTTTAATTATCATATTTTTTCTTACCTCAAAAATTTGACTTTTTTCCCTGTGGGCTGTTAGGCTCGCGGGGGCTGAAAATGCTTCATTTTATTGCGTCATTCTTGGCGCGGACTTTTTTGGCGCAAAAATTCTTTTCCGTTTCCGGCGTCATACGTGTCGCCGGAAGTTGCGTCATTTTTTTGACGTTATTTTGCGCCAAAAATGTCGGCGTTCCGGATGTGGCGTCATTTTTGGCGCCAAAAGCATTTAGGCGCCAAATAATGTGGGCGTCTTATTTGGCGCCAAAAAATATGGGCGTCGCTTTTGTCTCCACATTATTTCAGTCTCATTTTTCATTTGCTTCTGGTTGCTAGAAGCTTGATGTTTGGCATTTTTTTCCCATTCCTGAAACTGTCTTATAAGGAATTTGATCTATTTTGCTTTATATGTTGTTTTTTCTCTTACATATTGCAAGATGTCTCACGTTGCATCTGAGCCAGAAGATACTACAGGAAAACCTCTGCCTGCTGGATCTACCAAAGCTAAGTGTATCTGCTGTAAACTTTTGGTAGCTATTCCTCCAGCTGTTGTTTGTATTAAATGTCATGACAAACTTGTTAATGCAGATAATATTTCCTTTAGTGATGTACCGTTGCCTGTTGCAGTTCCCTCAACATCTAAGGTGCAGAATGTTCCTGATAACATAAGAGATTTTGTTTCTGAATCCATAAAGAAGGCTTTGTCTGTTATTTCTCCTTCTAGTAAACGTAAAAAGTCTTTTAAATCTTCTCTCTCTACAGATGAATTTTTAAATGAACACCATCATTCTGATTCTTTGGACTCTTCTGGTTCAGAGGATTCTGTCTCAGAGATTGATGCTGATAAATCTTCATATTTATTTAAGATGGAATTTATTCGCTCTTTACTTAAAGAAGTACTAATTGCTTTAGAAATAGAGGATTCTAGTCCTCTTGATACTAATTCTATACGTTTGGATAAGGTTTTTAAAGCTCCTGCGGTTATTCCAGAAGTCTTTCCTGTTCCTAATGCTATTTCTGCAGTAATTGCTAAGGAATGGGATAAATTGGGTAATTCATTTACTCCTTCTAAACGTTTTAAGCAATTATATCCTGTTCCGCCTGACAGGTTAGAATTTTGGGACAAAATCCCTAAAGTTGATGGGGCTATTTCTACCCTTGCTAAACGTACTACCATTCCTACGTCAGATGGTACCTCGTTTAAGGATCCTTTAGATAGAAAAATTGAATCTTTTCTAAGAAAAGCTTATCTATGTTCAGGTAATCTTCTTAGACCTGCTATATCATTGGCTGATGTTGCTGCAGCTTCAACTTTTTGGTTGGAAACTCTAGCGCAACAAGTAACAAATCGTGATTCTCATGATATTATTATTCTTCTCCAGCATGCTAATAATTTCATCTGTGATGCCATTTTTGATATTATTAGAGTTGATGTTAGATTTATGTCTCTGGCTATCTTAGCCAGAAGAGCTTTATGGCTTAAGACTTGGAATGCTGATATGGCTTCTAAATCAACTCTACTTTCCATTTCTTTCCAGGGAAACAAATTATTTGGTTCTCAGTTGGATTCTATTATTTCAACTGTTACTGGTGGGAAAGGAACTTTTTTACCACAGGATAAAAAGTCTAAAGGTAAAAACAGGGCTAACAATCGTTTTCGTTCCTTTCGTTTCAACAAAGAACAAAAGCCTGATCCTTCGTCCTCAGGAGCAGTTTCAGTTTGGAAACCATCTCCAGTCTGGAATAAATCCAAGCCTGCTAGAAAGGCAAAGCCTGCTTCTAAGTTCACATGAAGGTACGGCCCTCATTCCAGTTCAGCTGGTAGGGGGCAGGTTACGTTTTTTCAAAGAAATTTGGATCAATTCTGTTCTCAATCTTTGGATTCAGAACATTGTTTCAGAAGGGTACAGAATTGGTTTCAAGATGAGACCTCCTGCAAAGAGATTTTTTCTTTCCCATGTCCCAGTAAATCCAGTGAAAGCTCAAGCATTTCTGAATTGTGTTTCAGATCTAGAGTTGGCTGGAGTAATTATGCCAGTTCCAGTTCCGGAACAGGGGATGGGGTTTTATTCAAATCTCTCCATTGTACCAAAGAAGGAGAATTCCTTCAGACCAGTTCTGGATCTAAAATTATTGAATCGTTATGTAAGGATACCAACGTTCAAGATGGTAACTGTAAGGACTATATTGCCTTTTGTTCAGCAAGGGAATTATATGTCCACAATAGATTTACAGGATGCATATCTGCATATTCCGATTCATCCAGATCATTATCAGTTCCTGAGATTCTCTTTTCTAGACAAGCATTACCAATTTGTGGCTCTACCGTTTGGCCTTGCTACAGCTCCAAGAATTTTCACAAAGATTCTCGGTGCCCTTCTGTCTGTAATCAGAGAACAGGGTATTGTGGTATTTCCTTATTTGGACGATATCTTGGTACTTGCTCCGTCTTTACATTTAGCAGAGTCTCATACGAATCGACTTGTGTTGTTTCTTCAAGATCATGGTTGGAGGATCAATTTACCAAAAAGTTCTTTGATTCCTCAAACAAGGGTAACCTTTCTGGGTTTCCAGATAGATTCAGTGTCCATGACTTTGTCTTTAACAGACAAGAGACGTCTAAAATTGATTACAGCCTGTCGAAACCTTCAGTCTCAATCATTCCCTTCGGTAGCCTTATGCATGGAAATTCTAGGTCTTATGACTGCTGCATCGGACGCGATCCCCTTTGCTCGTTTTCACATGCGACCTCTTCAGCTCTGTATGCTGAACCAATGGTGCAGGGATTACACGAAGATATATCAATTAATATCTTTAAAACCGATTGTTCGGCACTCTCTAACGTGGTGGACAGATCACCATCGTTTAATTCAGGGGGCTTCTTTTGTTCTTCCGACCTGGACTGTAATTTCAACAGATGCAAGTCTCACAGGTTGGGGAGCTGTGTGGGGATCTCTGACGGCACAAGGAGTCTGGGAATCTCAGGAGGTGAGATTACCGATCAATATCTTGGAACTCCGTGCAGTTTTCAGAGCTCTTCAGTTTTGGCCTCTTCTGAAGAGAGAATCGTTCATTTGTTTTCAGACAGACAATGTCACAACTGTGGCATACATCAATCATCAAGGAGGGACTCACAGTCCTCTGGCTATGAAAGAAGTATCTCGAATTTTGGTTTGGGCGGAATCCAGCTCCTGTCTAATCTCTGCGGTTCATATCCCAGGTGTAGACAATTGGGAAGCGGATTATCTCAGTCGCCAAACGTTGCATCCGGGCGAATGGTCCCTTCACCCAGAGGTATTTCTTCAGATTGTTCAAATGTGGGGGCTCCCAGAGATAGATCTGATGGCCTCTCATCTAAACAAGAAACTTCCCAGGTATCTGTCCAGATCTCGGGATCCTCAGGCGGAGGCAGTGGATGCATTATCACTTCCTTGGAAGTATCATCCTGCCTATATCTTTCCGCCTCTAGTTCTTCTTCCAAGAGTAATCTCCAAGATTCTGAGGGAATGCTCGTTTGTTCTGCTAATAGCTCCGGCATGGCCTCACAGGTTTTGGTATGCGGATCTTGTCCGGATGGCATCTTGCCAACCATGGACTCTTCCGTTAAGACCAGACCTTCTGTCTCAAGGTCCTTTTTTCCATCCGGATCTGAAATCCTTAAATTTAAAGGTATGGAGATTGAACGCTTGATTCTTGGTCATAGAGGTTTCTCTGACTCCGTGATTAATACTATGTTACAGGCTCGTAAATCTGTATCTCGAGAGATATATTATAGAGTCTGGAAGACTTATATTTCTTGGTGTCTTTCTCATCATTTTTCTTGGCATTCTTTTAGAATACCGAGAATTTTACAGTTTCTTCAGGATGGTTTAGATAAGGGTTTGTCCACGAGTTCTTTGAAAGGACAAATCTCCGCTCTTTCTGTTCTTTTTCACAGAAAGATTGCTATTCTTCCTGATATTCATTGTTTTGTACAAGCTTTGGTTCGTATAAAACCTGTCATTAAGTCAATTTCTCCTCCATGGAGTTTGAATTTGGTTTTGGGAGCTCTTCAAGCTCCTCCGTTTGAACCTATGCATTCATTGGACATTAAATTACTTTCTTGGAAAGTTTTGTTCCTTTTGGCCATCTCTTCTGCTAGAAGAGTTTCTGAATTATCTGCTCTTTCGTGTGAGTCTCCTTTTCTGATTTTTCATCAGGATAAGGCGGTGTTGCGAACTTCTTTTGAATTTTTACCTAAAGTTGTGAATTCCAACAACATTAGTAGAGAAATTGTGGTTCCTTCATTATGTCCTAATCCTAAGAATTCTAAGGAGAAATCATTGCATTCTTTGGATGTTGTTAGAGCTTTGAAATATTATGTTGAAGCTACGAAATCTTTCCGTAAGACTTCTAGTCTATTTGTTATCTTTTCCGGTTCTAGGAAAGGCCAGAAAGCTTCTGCCATTTCTTTGGCATCTTGGTTGAAATCTTTAATTCATCTTGCCTATGTTGAGTCGGGTAAAATTCCGCCTCAAAGAATTACAGCTCATTCTACTAGGTCAGTTTCTACTTCCTGGGCGTTTAGGAATGAAGCTTCGGTTGACCAGATCTGCAAAGCAGCAACTTGGTCCTCTTTGCATACTTTTACTAAATTCTACCATTTTGATGTATTTTCTTCTTCTGAAGCAGTTTTTGGTAGAAAAGTTCTTCAGGCAGCGGTTTCAGTTTGAATCTTCTGCTTATGTTTTTTGTTAAACTTTATTTTGGGTGTGGATTATTTTCAGCAGGAATTGGCTGTCTTTATTTTATCCCTCCCTCTCTAGTGACTCTTGTGTGGAAAGATCCACATCTTGGGTAGTCATTATCCCATACGTCACTAGCTCATGGACTCTTGTTAATTACATGAAAGAAAACATAATTTATGTAAGAACTTACCTGATAAATTCATTTCTTTCATATTAACAAGAGTCTATGAGGCCCACCCTTTTTTGTGGTGGTTATGATTTTTTTGTATAAAGCACAATTATTCCAATTCCTTATTTTATATGCTTCGCACTTTTTTTCTTATCACCCCACTTCTTGGCTATTCGTTAAACTGATTTGTGGGTGTGGTGAGGGGTGTATTTATAGGCATTTTAAGGTTTGGGAAACTTTGCCCCTCCTGGTAGGAATGTATATCCCATACGTCACTAGCTCATGGACTCTTGTTAATATGAAAGAAATGAATTTATCAGGTAAGTTCTTACATAAATTATGTTTTTTTATTTAGTTCATGTAGTAACGCCTGTGGAAGTGTCAAATGTATTGATTCACCTAGGATGGTACTAAGGAGTTTGGATAGGTCCTCCCAAATCTCCCTCAAGTAAGGGCAGTCACGCCACATGTGTTTATAAGTCCCTACCATCCCACAACCTCTGTAACAGAGACTGGAACTTCCATTTGTCGCATGTGAAGTAATAACTGGGGTGACAAACCAGGGGAGTGCTACAAACAAGCTGCTATATGAGAGATCAATAATATACAATAACAAACAGATTAATTAATTACACATTTTTATTGTTTTTAAGTTGTTTTAATACTTCTTGTTCTTTTTGTGTTAGATTTGATCTTCTCGGTTTATCTGTTTTTAAATTCTCTATATCCTGTTTTACTAATTTTTCAAAAAGTTCAAAAAAAATTCCTTTTTCATTGGTGGGGTAAAAATTTGACTTGGGTTTCAACTCTGTATAAATTCTTTTCTTGCTGACTGCAAGTCTCTAGTTAATTGGAGGTCAAACTTGGTGCTCTATCGCAGATTCATTGATGATATCTTTATCATCTGGAGGGGTGACATAGAAATGTTTGAGTGTTTTATGGATGATCTAAAAGATAAACATTTTGGTCTAGATTTCACTCATGAAATCAGTAAAACCCATATAAACTTTTTAGAATTAGATATAGAAGTCTTAGAGGGCAATCTATACACCAAAACCAATTTCAAAGCAGTCGATTCGAATAACTATATACATAATGACAGCTGTCATTTAAAAAGATGGATCAACAATATACCTAAAAATCAATTCACAAGAGTGAGAAAGAACTGCTCTAGACTTATAGATTTTGAGACACAAACTGACCAACTAGAAACCAAATTTAATCAGAGGGGGTATGATAGGAAATTAATAAAAGAAGCTAGAGAACTAGCAAGAGGAAGGGAAAGATCTGAATTGCTAAAAAGAAAACCAAAAATAGATAAAACTAAGGACACCATAAATCATAAAGAATTAAGAAATATTTTTAATAAACATTGGTACATACTTCAAAGGGACCCCATTATGGGTGAATTACTTTCAGATAGACCAGAGATAGTTTTAAAAAAAGCCAGGAATTTAAAAGTGTGTGCCAAGGGAAACCAAGTAGTACATATATTGAGGTTGACATGCAAAATAATAAATTGGTGGGTTTTTACCTATGCATAGGGTATAAAGCATGTAGTTTCCGTAATAAAACAAAACAAGTAACATCTAGTTCAACAAATAAAGAGTACGAGATAAGAGATTGCATTAGGTGTACAGATATCTTTTTGGTAATTTAGCCTCGGTCAGGAATTTTGTGAAGGAGGGTGGCTGTTTCTAGTGTATTTGAAACTTTTTTTCCATCATAAAGAGTGCCATAAAAATCAGAGAAGACGGTCACTATATCTTCAGGGTTAGAGGTTAGGTCTCCCTTAGAAGTGCGTAAAGTTGGGATTGATATATCTTTAATCCTGTCTCTAATCTTGTTTGCCAAATACCTATCAGGTTTGTTAGCAAAAATAAAATAGTTTTAAGTCTTTGACTAGCAGGAATAGATTCTTTTTGTAAAATTAAGTCTAAGAAATGACGTTTCAGTGTTAACGTTTTCAATATAGAAATTAGACACGTTTTTTGGTATTAATTTGGGATTTCAATTTGATTAATAGTCCCCTCATAAACAGTTTGTGAGCCGCCCATGGCATAACTGGGTTAGTAGCAGATTCTACATTAATTTGCCAGTATTCTAATAGGTCTTGGGAAAAAATTTCTCTATGTAAAGGATGGGATCATATGACCAACTTTTCTGTCCATTAGGTGTAGCAAAGCCCTTCAGCTTCACAGAGATAACCGAATGGTCGGACCAAACACACGGGCTGATAGAGGAAGAGACCAGATTTGGAACCAAAACTTGGCTTAAGAATATATAATCAAGTTTAAAATATTTTTTATGTGCTGCAGAGTAAAATGTATGATCTGACGTATTCCCATAAAACACTCTTCACGAGTCTAGTATATTATGTCCTGCTAATGTGGTTAGCACCTTTTTTAATTTTAGTATTATATCTGATCTGAGAATGGGTGAGGTTAGTGTTGGGGGATGCCATCTGTGTCTGTAGGGAAATATAGTCTCCTGCCATAATTAGCCTTATGTGGCTCCAGTTCGTTAAAAGATATGAGATGTGGGGAAAAAATGTTCCTGCTTATCATTTGGAGCATAGATATTACAAAAAAATAATTTCTATTCCCTGTATCCATCCCTTAATTATTAAATATCTACCCTCTGGGTCTATCATTTTATCATCCACTATAAAATTCAATGAGGATTGAAACAAAATAGATACCCCTCTTTTCTTACTGGTTGTAGAAGCATGAAAATGTATGGGAAATTGACGTGACCAGTATTTTGGAATTTGACTTCTTTCAAAATGTGTTTCTTGTAGGAAGATTACATTCGCTCCTAATTGGTGGTATTGAGCCAATGCCTTTCTACGTTTGATATCAGTATTTAGGCCTCTCACATTGTGAGATACCAATACAATATTAGGTGATGTCATAGATATATTTTATATATATATTTTGGTATGTGGAATGCTAAATAGGATAATATTCATATGTGGTTTTGTAGTCATGTCTTTATTACTTATATCAGGTGTCTTAGGGTCTTGTGTGTCAAAGGGTGTTATACCTTGAAGTATTGAGGTGAGGGTCTGGTGGCCAACAGGGGAGAATCCTCTCAGAGAAGAAAAAATTCACTGAGGAAGAAACTCTGCTAATGTTAGCAGCATCTGAAGATGGGGAGAGATAACAATTAGTATACAAGATAAAAAAGATAACAATAAACAAGAACATTTAAGTTAACTTAAACTGTGTAAAGTAAAGTAAATCTGGGAGAGTTCGGAGATACACATCTCCCCCATATAACCTGCTATACACCCCAATAGGGGGAACTGAAACATATAAACCTATAGAAAACTTGTCGATAAAATCTATTGATCTCATCAACCATTTAACCTATTAACATTAATTGAACCAGGGACTTCTCACTGCAGAGTGATTGGCCACCCAACCATATCTTTTTAGGTTACTAAATAGCTTCACATTATATGATCTATTTAAACTAAAGTCCCAGCATTGACCTTGCCAAAGGACCAGAACCTGTATGGTCTTAGCATAAGTAAGTATCTTATGGAATAAAGATCTGACTAGTCCAATCTTTCACATATCCCTCTCCATTACCATCCTAGACAGTCCGTGTATTGGGTGGAGATTCAATACACCTAGTTGTTCATGAAAGAGTCTGGAAATATGAAAAAGTAGGTGATGAGTGGTAGCTCTGTAGTAAGGTCGGAAGTATCGTCCATGATGAGATTCAGCAATGAGACTCATTCTTCAAGTGTCCACTGGACCAGATATCTTCTGTACTTTCTTTGTTCCCAACTAAGTGGGGTAAAAGATTCATAGTGTTCCATAAACCGATGTCTGTCACGTGTTTTTAATGGGTTTCTTGTGAACTCTAGTCCACCGGGGCCTCTGTCATTTTCCATGATGAGGTGCAGATGCACTAGTTTCCTCGCTGCTGGGCACTGTTGGTTGTTCCGGGGCCTCCAGTCCTATCGCTGCACATATATCTGGAATATCCCGGGGCTCTTAAACTTTATATGTTACATTGTACTTATTTATAATAAGAGCAAAAGGGTGTCCCCATCTATATTTGATCTGTTGTTTGCGTAACAATGATGTAAGTGGACGTAGGGCATTTCTTCTTTGCAGTGTTCTGACACTCAAATCTTGGTATAACTGTAACACATTTCCCTGCAACATGAGTGTTGGTTGCTGCATAGCTGCTCTTAAGACTTTTTCCTTTTCTGGAAACCTCAAAAATGCTACTATGACATCCCTTGGTGGAGCACTATGCGTGGGTTTAGGTTTCAGTGCTCTGTGGGCTCTTTCTAAGTCTACTTCTGTGTTAAGTGGTACATTCGCAAGCGTGGTGAATAGCTGTTCACCTGTGAAGGTATGTTGGTAAGTCTTCTGCATTGATTTTTTCCGGGATTACCTTTATTCTAATATTGCATCTTCTACTTCTTTTTTCCATGTTCTCTAATTTGTCTAGAAGGTCAGAGATGGTCTGATTTTGTTGGGATACTTGATTCACTGTGGTTTCTACATCATCCATTAATATATCTTTGGACTCCTCAAGTGCATCAACTCTCGAGCCCAAATCTGTAATGTCCTGCTTGATGTCTGCTAGGCTCGCAGAGACTGATTTGTGCATGTTGTCAATTTTATCCCATAATTTATTGAAGCTTTTGGACATGTCTTGTTTGGATACAAGAAGATCAAAGTCCGCCCTGGTGAAAGGTTGTGAGCTGGAGGATGAAGGTTGTGGGGTAGTATCCTCATTTTCTGTGTCCTCTTGGACTGGAGATTCTGTATTTTTGTCTCCTTTAACTTTGAAATATTGGTTCATGGCAGAAGATTTACTTGACTTGTCAGCTTTAGGTAGTTTTTTGGAGGACATTAATGCAAGTGCTATATATTCCAGCTAACTTTGTGGAAGTTTTCTATAGGGAAACCATGTAAAATATTGTAAAAAGTCCCAAGAAAATTTTCCAGGAAATATAATTATCTTGTGCTGCATCAATAGTGTAATTTTACTAGCGTCCACTAGATGTCGGTGTCCCTTCATTTTATATTCATTATTTGGCTTAATGGCATCCACATGGAGGAAGCTAGGATTTACATACCCAGCACAGAGTAACCCCATCAAAAAGTGAAGCGTGTCGTTATCACAATATTGCTGAAATTCTAAATTCAATGATCCCCTGTTGATGTTTCATATATTAAATGTATCAACAAAATCAATTTCACCATCCCCATATTTCAACAGTCAGTATAGCATCATGGAGCGTTTTATTAAAATTGCCTGAGGGGTAGTATGCAAGAGAGATATATGCAGTTCGCCAAACATTATATGTATGCCGACATAGTAGCAGGAGGATGAGGGTATTAAGCCTACAGCACTAATTTCTGTTTCTTGTGTGGGTCTGGAGCGCCCTTTGAAAGTGTAGTCGTGTCTCCCTTATATAGAATCGCAAGATGCGTCCCAACTGAGGTACTCACTGTCTCCCACAAAAGCCAGGTATCCGGTGGGATGTTTTAGGCTGCTCACCCGGTTTTATCAGGCTTCTACTCTGTCCTCCACAATTAGCGTTGCTGCGTAGGTGGCGACAGTGTTTGGGCCTAGCGTTTCCTTAATGGTAAGTCTCCTCCCCTCAGTTGTCTTTTGTGGGTTAAAGCGTGTCAGCTCCGGTCTTTTATAACTTTATAATAGCTCCATGGTGTCTAGGGTCTTCATTGTCTCCACTACTGAGGTGATTTATTCATTCTTAGGGGAGATGGTATGCCCCAAGGCTTGCTCTGATCACGGAGCTCTACACCAGTGCGTCCATCTTAGAGCACCGCTAGGCTCCGCACCCCGGACTGGAGTTTTAAGTAGTCTTGTCAGCCTCTCAGTGAGAACATTGATGAAAGTTAGGGTCTGGAGATGCAGGGAGAGTCTTTCTGCAAACCCATCCAGACTGCCTGCTTACAGCTCCTAAGCAATCAGTGTTGACGAGTTTCACTGCCTGCTTGCTACAAGACTGTCACACTTAAGAGGCTGTGTTTCTGTTCCACAGCATGGATTCTAGTAAGATCGTTTAAATTTTTACATATGTTGAAAACGCTAGGAGACAGGGTGGCTTCTTTTATCTTAATAGAATCATGGGTTAATATCTCCTGAGGGGGATTATTGAACAGTGGGGATTAATCAAATGCGATGCTTTGATTTTATGCTGCTTTATGTGTGAGATTTATGTGCTCATAGACTGTTTGTTTTGTGGCTGGAACACACAGGTTTTGACTTTCACTTTGAACGCTGCGCAGCGTGTAGCTTGGAATGCTTTTTCTCATAGCAGGGGCGGTCCTGATTTGCGCATCATGTGACCGGGAGTGTTCTCACTTTCATTTCCTCTTTCCTGACCAAGCTGGCAGTTGAAGACTCTCTTTCTCTGTATTGTCTGGGTCTAGGAGGTGGTGAGAGCCCCAGCCATTGGGAGTATAAAGGTGCCGTTTTTTGAGAAATAAAAAAGATTGTTTTATTTTCTGTGTCCTACTGTCATTAGCTTAAGCTATGGAGGATTCTGAGATACTAGAAGGTACTCCCTCTATTCCAAATAGTAATACCTGTTTATATTGTGAGGAGTCCTTGGTATGCCTGCCCGCTCAACTATGTTCCACATGCCTTGAAAACGTTATTAGGTCTAAGAAGGTTAACCCCTTTAGTACCCCTGAGTCGTCCACCTCTGAGGACTCACCGCCCCATGAGGTGCATACCCATCAGTCATCTCCTTCTACATACGCAGCTTTCCGTAGCACGCTTGATCCTTCTCTGGAGGGAGCCTTTTACCAGCAGATTTTACCGCACAGTTAAAAACGGCGGTGTCTGAGGCCCTGTTCTGACTCAGTTATCCGCGGATGAGTCACACTCTGAGTCTTCAGAGGGTGAACTTTCTGGGTCGGAGTCTGCTGCCTCTAAGACTCCTGCTGCGGAGGAACCAGCCTTTAGATTTAAGATTGAACACTTACGTTTTCTTCTAAAAGAGGTCCTGTCTACATTAGAGGTTCCAGAGGCCAAGCTGCCTGATGAACTTTTAATTCCTAAATTAGACAGAGTTTACGAGGACAGGGTAGTGCTGTTAACTTTTCCTGTACCTGTAAAGATACCAAACATTGTTAGAAGTGAATAGAACAGAATTGGCTCTTCCTTTTACCCTTCATCTTCCTTTTAGAAATTATTCCTGGACTCTCAATTGGAATTGTGGGGTTCCGTCCCTAAGGTGGATGGCGCTATCTCCACGCTTGCCAAACGTACTATTATCCTGCTTGAGGATAGCTCGTCATTCAGAGAGCCGATGGATAAGAAGATGGAAACTTTTCTAAGAAAGATGTTCCAACATACGGGATACTTGTTTCAACGGGCAGCGCTGTTGCCTCGGTTACTGGAGCAGCTACCTACTGGTGCAACTTTTTATCGGGTCCCCTCGACATTATCCAGGAAAGAATTAAAGCATTGAGAATTGCTAATTTTTGTATCTGTGATGCAAACATGCAGATTAATCACCTAAATGCTAAGGTGTCTGGTTTTTAAGTTCAGACCCGTAGATCGCCCTGGCCGAAGTCCTGGTCCGCGGACATGACTTCTAAGTCCAGACTTCTCTCCCTCCCTTTTAAGGGAAAGATTTTATTTGGTCCAGGCCTGGACTCCATCATCTCCATGGTTACGGGGGGCAAGGGTGCCTTCCTACCGCAGGATAAAAAGAAAAAGTCTAAGGGACAAAGTTCTAATTTTCGTTCCTTTTGTTCTGATAAATCCCAACGACAGCAGCCCTCTGCTAAGCCCGAGCAAACCAAGTACTTGGAAGCCGGCTCAGTCCTGGAATAAATCCAAGCAGAGTAAGAAGCCCGCTGAGACTAAATCGGCATGAAGGGGCGGCCTCCAATCTGGCGCTGGATCGTGTAGGAGGCAGACTGTTGCTCTTTTTCAGACGCTTGGTTCAGGGATGTGCAGGATCCATGGGTCCTGGAGGTCATAGCTCAGGAATGGGTTAAAGAAGGGCCTTTCTGACAGTTCCCTGAGTTTTACTGCACAAGAGCTTCCAGATGTATAGTCCTTTGTTAAGGCTCTTATTAGGATCAGACCTGAGTTTAGATCTAAGGCTCCTCCTTGGAGTCTAAATCTTGTTCTTAAGGTTTTGCAACGGGCTTCGTTTGAGCCTATGCATGAGATTGACATTAAATTGTCCTGGAAGGTTCTTTTTAAACTGGCTTTTGCTTCTGAGATTGCCGTCTTGCAATGTGAGCCTTCTTATCTGGGGTTCTATTTGGATAAGGCTGTCCTACGTACTAAGTTAGGTTTTCTTCCTAAGGTCGTGTCAGACCGCAACATCAATCAAAAGATTGTGGTTCCTTCCTTGTATCCAAATCCTTCTTCTGTGAAGGAACGTTTGCTTCATAATCTGGACGTGGTTCGCGCCTTGAAGTTCTACCTTCAGGCTAGTAAGGATTTTAGACAAACTTCGTCCTTGTTTGTTGTCTATTCTGGGAAGCGTAAGGGACAGAAGGTCTCTTCGACTTCCCTATCTTTTTGGTTAAGGAGTGTTATCCGCTTTTATTATGAGACAGTGGGACATAAACCTCCTCAGAGGATTTACGGCACATTCTACTAGAGCAGTGGCTTCCTCTTGGGCCTTTAAGAACGAGGCTTCTATGGATCAGATTTGTAAGATGGCTACCTCGTCCTGCTTACATACTTTTTCTAAATTTTATAAATTTGATGTTTTTGCTTTGGCTGAAGCAGCTTTCTGGAGAAAGGTTTTGCAGGCTGTGGTGCCCTCAGACTAGGGTTCTCCTCTGTCTTTGTCCCTCCCATTATCATTCAGTGTCCTCTAAAGCTTAGGTATAAGTTTCCTAACAGTAAGGAATGATGCCATGGACTCTACTTATGTTAAGAAGTAAAACATAAATTATGCTTGCCAGATAATTTCATTTCCTTCTGTATAAGGAGAGTCCACAGCCCCCGCCTGTGTTTTCCGATGGATGGCCCTCTAAATTATTTTTTTCTTCTGGCACCTTTTATACCCTGATATTTCTCCTACTGTTCCTTGTTCCCTCTGCAGAATGACTGGGGGATGGGGGAAGTGGGAAGAGGTATTTTAAGCCTTTGGCTGGGGTGACTTTGCCTCCTCCTGGTGGCCAGTCTTTGCATCCTCCTGGTGGCCAGGTTCAATATTTCCCAACAGTAAGGAATGATACTGTGGACTCTCCTTATACAGAAGGAAATTAAATTATCTGGCAAGCATAATTTATGTTTTCATGGTGTTCTACTCATGATTACTCCTGGCATTCTTTTAGAATTCCTAGGATTCTTCAGTATCTTCAGTATAGTTTGGATAAAGGTTTGTCTGCCAGTACTTTGAAAGGACCAATTTCTGCTCTTTCTGTAATTTTCCACAGAAAAAATTGCTCATCTTTCAGATATTCAATGTTTTTTCCGGCTTTACTCCAAATTAAACATGCTTTTAATCCATGGAGTCTTAATTTAGCACTTAAAGTGTTGCAGGCTCCTTCTTTTGAGCCTATCCATACATTGGACATTAAACTACTTTCTTGGAAAGTGTTGTTTCTTTTGGCTATCTCTGTTTCTGAATAGTCTGCTCTCTCTCTTGTGAGTCTCCTTATCTGATTTTTCATCAAGATAAAGCTGTTTTGCAGACTTTTTTTCAAATTTTTACCTAAGGTTTATTAACTCACACAACATATACTGTATAGGGAAATTATCGTTTCTTCTTTGTGACCTAATCCAAAAATGCTACTGAAAAGACTTTGCATTCTTTGGATGTGTTAAAACATTGAAATATTATGTTGATGCAACTAAGGTTTTCAGACAGACTTCTAGTCAGACTGTTCTGTTTCTCTTGTAAGGTGTATCCAGTCCACGGATCATCCATTACTTGTGGGATATTCTAATTCCCAACAGGAAGTTACAAGAGGACACCCACAGCAGAGCTGTCTATATAGCTCCTCCCCTAACTGCCATATCCAGTCATTCTCTTGCAACTCTCAACAAACATGGAGGTAGTAAGAGAGAAGTGGTGAAATGTAGCTGTTATTTTACTTCAATCAAAAGTTTATTATTTTTAAATGGTACCGGAGTTGTACTATTTTGTATCAGGCAGAAAAATAGAATAATCTGCCTGTGATTTCTATGATCTTAGCAGGTTGTAACTAAGATCCATTGCTGTTCTCACACATGACTGAAGAGAGAGATAACTTCAGCGGGGGAATGGCGTGCAGGTTATCCTGCTATGAGGTATGTGCAGTTAAGATTTTTCTAGAAGATGTGAATGCTAGAAAATGCTGCTGATGCCAAATTTATGTAAGGTAAGCCTGAATACAGTGATTTAATAGCGACTGGTATCATGCTTACTTTCTGAGGTAATACTCTTTTATATTTACAATATAAAACGTTTGCTGGCATGTTTAAACGTTTTTATATATACTTTGGTGATAAAACTTTATTGGGGCCTAGTTTTTTCCACATGGCTGGCTTAAATTTGCCTAGAAACAGTTTCCTGAGGCCTTCCAATGTGTTACTATGAGTGGGAGGGGCCTAATTTAGCGCTTTTTTGCGCAGTAACTTTTACAGACTGAGACATCCAGCATCCTCCAAGGGTCCCCTGAATGCTATAGGACATCTCTAAAGGGCTCTTAGGCTTTCCAGAATCGTTTGTTGGGGAAGGTAGGCGCACAGCAAGGCTGTGGCAGTTTGGTGTGACTGGTAAAAAACGTCTATCGTTTTTTTTATCCGTTTTTTTAACTAAGGGGTTAATCATCCATTTGCAAGTGGGTGCAATGCTCTGTTAGCTTATTATACACACTGTAAAAATTTCGTTAAAGTGTTTTCCAAGCTTGCTAGTCTCATTGCTAGTCTGTATAAACATGTCTGACATAGAGGAAACTCCTTGTTCATTATGTTTAAAAGCCATTGTGGAGCCCCCTTTTAGAATGTGTACCAAATGTACTGATTTCACTTTAAGCAATAAAGATCATATTCTGTCTTTAAAAAATTTATCACCAAAGGAATCTGACGAGGGGGAAGTTATGCCGACTAACTCTCCCCACATGTCAGATCCTTTGACTCACGCTCAAGGGACTCACGCTCAAATGGCGCCAAGTACATCTAGGGCGCCCATAGCGTTTACTTTACAAGACATGGCGGCAGTCATGGATAATACACTGTCAGCAATATTAGCCAGACTACCTGAATTTAGAGGAAAGCGAGATAGCTCTGGAGTTAGACGAATTACAGAGCATACTGACGCTTTAAGAGCTATGTCTGATACTGCCTCACAATATGCAGAAGCTGAAGAAGGAGAGCTTCTTTCTGTGGGTGATGTTTCTGACTCAGGGAAGATGATGCAACCTGATTCTGATATTTCTACATTTAAATTTAAGCTTGAACACCTCCGCGTGTTACTCAGGGAGGTTTTAGCTGCTCTGAATGACTGTGATACAATTGCAGTGCCAGAGAAATTGTGTAGACTGGATAAATACTATGCAGTGCCGGTGTGTACTGATGTTTTTCCAATACCTAAAAGGTTTTCAGAAATTATTACTAAGGAATGGGATAGACCAGGTGTGCCGTTCTCTCCCCCTCCTATTTTTAGAAAAATGTTTCCAATAGACGCCACCACACGGGACTTATGGCAGACAGTTCCTAAGGTGGAGGGAGCAGTTTCTACTCTAGCAAAGCGTACTACTATCCCTGTCGAGGACAGTTGTGCTTTCTTAGATCCAATGGATAAAAAGTTAGAGGGTTACCTTAAGAAAATGTTTATTCAACAAGGTTTTATCCTACAGCCCCTTGCATGCATTGCTCCTGTCACTGCTGCTGCGGCGTTCTGGTTTGAGTCTCTGGAAGAGGCTTTACAGGTAGCAACTCCATTGGATGACATACTTGACAAGCTTAGAGCACTTAAGCTAGCCAATTCTTTTGTTTCTGATGCCATTGTTCATTTGACTAAACTAACGGCTAAGAATTCTGGTTTTGCTATCCAGGCGCGTAGAGCGCTATGGCTTAAATCATGGTTAGCTGACATTACTTCAAAGTCTAAGCTGCTTAACATTCCCTTCAAGGGGCAGACCCTATTCGGGCCTGGTTTGAAGGAGATTATTGCTGATATCACTGGAGGAAAAGGTCATGCCCTTCCTCAGGATAGGTCCAAATCAAGGGCCAAACAGTCTAATTTCTTTCATGTAATTAGCAAGAGTCCATGAGCTAGTGACGTATGGGATATACATTCCTACCAGGAGGGGCAAAGTTTCCCAAACCTCAAAATGCCTATAAATACACCCCTCACCACACCCACAATTCAGTTTTACAAACTTTGCCTCGGATGGAGGTGGTGAAGTAAGTTTGTGCTAGATTCTACGTTGATATGCGCTCCGCAGCAAGTTGGAGCCCGGTTTTCCTCTCAGCGTGCAGTGAATGTCAGAGGGATGTGAGGAGAGTATTGCCTATTTGAATGCAGTGATCTCCTTCTACGGGGTCTATTTCATAGGTTCTCTGTTATCGGTCGTAGAGATTCATCTCTTACCTCCCTTTTCAGATCGACGATATACTCTTATATATACCATTACCTCTGCTGATTCTCGTTTCAGTACTGGTTTGGCTATCTGCTATATGTAGATGAGTGTCCTGGGGTAAGTAAGTCTTATTTTCTGTGACACTCCAAGCTATGGTTGGGCATTTTGTTTATAAAGTTCTAAATATATGTATTCAAACATTTATTTGCCTTGACTCAGAATGTTCAACTTTCCTTATTTTCAGACAGTCAGTTTCATATTTGGGATAATGCATTTTAATTTAACATTTTTCTTACCTTAAAATTTGACTTTTTCCCTGTGGGCTGTTAGGCTCGCGGGGGCTGAAAATGCTTCATTTTATTGCGTCATTCTTGGCGCGGACTTTTTTGGCGCAAAAATTCTATTTCCGTTTCCGGCGTCATACGTGTCGCCGGAAGTTGCGTCATTTTTTGACGTTATTTTGCGCCAAAAATGATGGCGTTCCGGATGTGGCGTCATTTTTGGCGCCAAAAAGCATTTAGGCGCCAAATAATGTGGGCGTCTTATTTGGCGCGAAAAAATATGGGCGTCGCTTTTGTCTCCACATTATTTAAGTCTCATTTTTTATTGCTTCTGGTTGCTAGAAGCTTGTTCTTTGGCATTTTTTCCCATTCCTGAAACTGTCATTTAAGGAATTTGATCAATTTTGCTTTATATATATATGTTGTTTTTTCTCTTACATATTGCAAGATGTCTCACGTTGCATCTGAGTCAGAAGATACTACAGGAAAATCGCTGTCAAGTGCTGAATCTACCAAAGCTAAGTGTATCTGCTGTAAACTTTTGGTAGCTATTCCTCCAGCTGTTGTTTGTATTGATTGTCATGACAAACTTGTTAAAGCAGATAATATTTCCTTTAGTAAAGTACCATTGCCTGTTGCAGTTCCTTCAACATCTAAGGTGCAGAATGTTCCTGATAATATAAGAGATTTTGTTTCTGAATCCATAAAGAAGGCTATGTCTGTTATTTCTCCTTCTAGTAAACGTAAAAAATCTTTTAAAACTTCTCTCCCTACAGATGAATTTTTAAATGAACATCATCATTCTGATTCTGATGATTCCTCTGGTTCAGAGGATTCTGTCTCAGAGGTTGATGCTGATAAATCTTCATATTTATTTAAAATGGAATTTATTCGTTCTTTACTTAAAGAAGTACTAATTGCTTTAGAAATAGAGGATTCTGGTCCTCTTGATACTAATTCTAAACGTTTAGATAAGGTATTTAAAGCTCCTGTGGTTATTCCAGAAGTTTTTCCTGTTCCTAATGCTATTTCTGCAGTAATTTCCAAAGAATGGGATAATTTGGGTAATTCATTTACTCCTTCTAAACGTTTTAAGCAATTATATCCTGTGCCGTCTGACAGATTAGAATTTTGGGACAAGATCCCTAAAGTTGATGGGGCTATTTCTACCCTTGCTAAACGTACTACTATTCCTACGTCAGATGGTACTTCGTTTAAGGATCCTCTAGATAGGAAAATTGAATCCTTTCTAAGAAAAGCTTATCTGTGTTCAGGTAATCTTCTTAGACCTGCTATATCTTTGGCTGATGTTGCTGCAGCTTCAACTTTTTGGTTGGAAACTTTAGCGCAACAAGTAACACATCGTGATTCTCATGATATTATTATTCTTCTTCAGCATGCTAATAATTTTATCTGTGATGCCATTTTTGATATTATCAGAGTTGATGTCAGGTTTATGTCTCTAGCTATTTTAGCTAGAAGAGCTTTATGGCTTAAAACTTGGAATGCTGATATGGCTTCTAAATCAACTTTACTTTCCATTTCTTTCCAGGGTAACAAATTATTTGGTTCTCAGTTGGATTCCATTATTTCAACTGTTACTGGTGGGAAAGGAACTTTTTTACCACAGGATAAAAAATCTAAAGGTAAAAACAGGGCTAATAATCGTTTTCGTTCCTTTCGTTTCAACAAAGAACATAAGCCTGATCCTTCATCCTCAGGAGCAGTTTCAGTTTGGAGACCATCTCCAGTCTGGAATAAATCCAAGCCAGCTAGAAAGGCAAAGCCTGCTTCTAAGTCCACATGAAGGTGCGGCCCTCATTCCAGCTCAGCTGGTAGGGGGCAGGTTACGTTTTTTCAAGGAAATTTGGATCAATTCTGTTCACAATCTTTGGATTCAGAGCATTGTTTCAGAAGGGTACAGAATTGGTTTCAAGTTGAGACCTCCTGCAAAGAGATTTTTTCTTTCCCGTGTCCCAGTAAATCCAGTAAAAGTTCAAGCATTTCTGAAATGTGTTTCAGATCTAGAGTTGACTGGAGTAATTATGCCAGTTCCAGTTCCGGAACAGGGGATGGGGTTTTATTCAAATCTCTTCATTGTACCAAAGAAGGAGAATTCTTTCAGACCAGTTCTGGATCTAAAAATATTGAATCATTATGTAAGGATACCAACATTCAAGATGGTAACTGTAAGGACTATCTTACCTTTTGTTCAGCAAGGGAATTATATGTCCACAATAGATTTACAGGATGCATATCTGCATATTCCGATTCATCCAGATCATTATCAGTTCCTGAGATTCTCGTTTCTGGACAAGCATTACCAGTTTGTGGCTCTGCCGTTTGGCCTAGCTACAGCTCCAAGAATTTTTACAAAGGTTCTCGGTGCCCTGCTGTCTGTAATCAGAGAACAGGGTATTGTGGTATTTCCTTATTTGGACGATATCTTGGTACTTGCTCAGTCTTTACATTTAGCAGAATCTCATACGAATCGACTTGTGTTGTTTCTTCAAGATCATGGTTGGAGGATCAATTTACCAAAAAGTTCTTTGATTCCTCAGACAAGGGTAACCTTTCTGGGTTTCCAGATGGATTCAGTGTCCATGACTCTGTCTTTAACAGACAAGAGACGTCTAAAGTTGATTGCAGCTTGTCGAAACCTTCAGTCACAATCATTCCCTTCGGTAGCCTTATGCATGGAAATTCTAGGTCTTATGACTGCTGCATCGGACGCGATCCCCTTTGCTCGTTTTCACATGCGACCTCTTCAGCTCTGTATGCTGAAGCAATGGTGCAAGGATTACACGAAGATATCTCAATTAATATCTTTAAAACCGATTGTTCGACACTCTCTAACATGGTGGACAGATCACCATCGTTTAATTCAGGGGGCTTCTTTTGTGCTTCCGACCTGGACTGTAATTTCAACAGATGCAAGTCTCACAGGTTGGGGAGCTGTGTGGGGATCTCTGACGGCACAAGGAGTTTGGGAATCTCAGGAGGTGAGATTACCGATCAATATTTTGGAACTCCGTGCAATTTTCAGAGCTCTTCAGTTTTGGCCTCTTCTGAAGAGAGAATCGTTCATTTGTTTTCAGACAGACAATGTCACAACTGTGGCATACATCAATCATCAAGGAGGGACTCACAGTCCTCTGGCTATGAAAGAAGTATCTCGAATTTTGGTTTGGGCGGAATCCAGCTCCTGTCTAATCTCTGCGGTTCATATCCCAGGTGTAGACAATTGGGAAGCGGATTATCTCAGTCGCCAAACGTTGCATCCGGGCGAATGGTCTCTTCACCCAGAGGTATTTCTTCAGATTGTTCAAATGTGGGAACTTCCAGAAATAGACCTGATGGCGTCCCATCTAAACAAGAAACTTCCCAGGTATCTGTCCAGATCCCGGGATCCTCAGGCAGAGGCAGTGGATGCATTATCACTTCCTTGGAAGTATCATCCTGCCTATATCTTTCCGCCTCTAGTTCTTCTTCCAAGAGTAATCTCCAAGATTCTGAAGGAATGCTCGTTTGTTCTGCTGGTAGCTCCGGCATGGCCTCACAGGTTTTGGTATGCGGATCTTGTCCGGATGGCCTCTTGCCAACCGTGGACTCTTCCGTTAAGACCAGACCTTCTGTCACAAGGTCCTTTTTTCCATCAGGATCTGAAATCCTTAAATTTAAAGGTATGGAGATTGAACGCTTGATTCTTGGTCAAAGAGGTTTCTCTGACTCTGTGATTAATACTATGTTACAGGCTCGTAAATCTGTATCTAGGGAGATATATTATAGAGTCTGGAAGACTTATATTTCTTGGTGTCTTTCTCATCATTTTTCCTGGCATTCTTTTAGAATACCGAGAATTTTACAGTTTCTTCAGGATGGTTTAGATAAGGGTTTGTCCGCAAGTTCTTTGAAAGGACAAATCTCTGCTCTTTCTGTTCTTTTTCACAGAAAGATTGCTATTCTTCCTGATATTCATTGTTTTGTACAAGCTTTGGTTCGTATAAAACCTGTCATTAAGTCAATTTCTCCTCCTTGGAGTTTGAATTTGGTTCTGGGAGCTCTTCAAGCTCCTCCGTTTGAACCTATGCATTCATTGGACATTAAATTACTTTCTTGGAAAGTTTTGTTCCTTTTGGCCATCTCTTCTGCCAGAAGAGTTTCTGAATTATCTGCTCTTTCTTGTGAGTCTCCTTTTCTGATTTTTCATCAGGATAAGGCGGTGTTGCGAACTTCTTTTGAATTTTTACCTAAAGTTGTGAATTCCAACAACATTAGTAGAGAAATTGTGGTTCCTTCATTATGTCCTAATCCTAAGAATTCTAAGGAGAAATCGTTGCATTCTTTGGATGTTGTTAGAGCTTTGAAATATTATGTTGAAGCTACGAAATCTTTTCGTAAGACTTCTAGTCTATTTGTTATCTTTTCCGGTTCTAGAAAAGGCCAGAAAGCTTCTGCCATTTCTTTGGCATCTTGGTTGAAATCTTTGATTCATCTTGCCTATGTTGAGTCGGGTAAAACTCCGCCTCAGAGAATTACAGCTCATTCTACTAGGTCAGTTTCTACTTCCTGGGCGTTTAGGAATGAAGCTTCGGTTGACCAGATCTGCAAAGCAGCAACTTGGTCCTCTTTGCATACTTTTACTAAATTCTACCATTTTGATGTATTTTCTTCTTCTGAAGCAGTTTTTGGTAGAAAAGTACTTCAGGCAGCGGTTTCAGTTTGAATCTTCTGCTTATGTTTTTCGTTAAACTTTATTTTGGGTGTGGATTATTTTCAGCAGGAATTGGCTGTCTTTATTTTATCCCTCCCTCTCTAGTGACTATTGTGTGGAAAGATCCACATCTTGGGTAGTCATTATCCCATACGTCACTAGCTCATGGACTCTTGCTAATTACATGAAAGAAAACATAATTTATGTAAGAACTTACCTGATAAATTCATTTCTTTCATATTAGCAAGAGTCCATGAGGCCCGCCCTTTTTTTGTGGTGGTTATGATTTTGTATAAAGCACAATTATTCCAATTCCTTATTTTATATGCTTTCGCACTTTTTTATCACCCCACTTCTTGGCTATTCGTTAAACTGAATTGTGGGTGTGGTGAGGGGTGTATTTATAGGCATTTTGAGGTTTGGGAAACTTTGCCCCTCCTGGTAGGAATGTATATCCCATACGTCACTAGCTCATGGACTCTTGCTAATATGAAAGAAATGAATTTATCAGGTAAGTTCTTACATAAATTATGTTTTTCGTGCCTTTCGAAACTTCAAGGCAAGTGCGGCATCAACTTCCTCTAATGCAAAACAAGAGGGAACTTTTGCTCAGTCCAAGACGGTCTGGAGATTTAACCAGACCTGGAACAAGGGTAATCAGGCCAAAAAGCCTGCTGCTGCCTCTAAGACAGCATGAAGGAACGGCCCCCTATCCGATAACGGATCTAGTAGGGGGCAGACTTTCACTCTTCGCCCAGGCGTGGGCAAGAGATGTCCAGGATCCCTGGGCGTTGGAAATTATATCCCAGGGATATCTTCTGGACTTAAGGCTTCCCCCCACAAGGAAGATTTCCCCTTTCACAATTATCTGCAAACCAGATAAAAAGAGAGGCATTCTTACACTGTGTACAAGACCTCCTAGTTATGGGAGTGATCCATCCAGTTCCAAAAGAGGAACAGGGATTTTACTCAAATCTGTTTGTGGTTCCCAAAAAAGAGGGAACCTTCAGACCAATTTTGGATCTAAAGATCTTAAACAAATTCCTCAGAGTTCCATCATTCAAGATGGAGACTATTCGTACCATCCTACCTATGATCCAGGAGGGTCAATACATGACTACAGTGGATTTAAAGGATGCTTATCTTCACATTCCGATACACAAAGATCATCATCGGTTTCTCAGGTTTGCCTTCCTAGACAGGCATTACCAGTTTGTAGCTCTTCCCTTTGGGTTAGCTACAGCCCCAAGAATTTTTACGAAGGTTCTGGGGTCGCTTCTGGCGGTCCTAAGGCCGCGGGGCATAGCAGTGGCCCCTTATTTAGACGACATCCTGATTCAGGCGTCAAACTTCCAAATTGCCAAGTCTCATACGGACATAGTGTTGGCATTTCTGAGGTCGCATGGGTGGAAGGTGAACGAGGAAAAGAGTTCTCTATCCCCCCTTACAAGAGTTTCCTTCCTAGGGACTCTGATAGATTCTGTAGAAATGAAAATTTACCTGACGGAGTCCAGGTTATCAAAACTTCTAAACTCCTGCCGTGTTCTTTATTCCATTCCTCGCCCTTCGGTGGCTCAGTGCATGGAAGTAATTAGCTTAATGGTAGCGGCAATGGACATAGTGCCGTTTGCACGCCTACATCTCAGACCGCTGCAACTCTGCATGCTCAGTCAGTGGAATGGGGATTACACAGATTTGTCCCCTCTACTAAATCTGGATCAAGAGACCAGGGATTCTCTTCTCTGGTGGCTATCTCAGGTCCATCTGTCCAAAGGTATGACCTTTCGCAGGCCAGATTGGACAATTGTAACGACAGATGCCAGCCTTCTAGGTTGGGGTGCAGTCTGGAACTCCCTGAAGGCTCAGGGATCGTGGACTCAGGAGGAGTCACTCCTTCCAATAAACATTCTGGAACTAAGAGCGATATTCAATGCTCTTCAGGCTTGGCCTCATCTAGCGACAATGAGGTTCATCAGATTTCAGTCGGACAACATCACGACTGGCTTACATCAACCATCAAGGGGGAACAAGGAGTTCCCTAGCGATGTTAGAAGTCTCAAAGATAATTCGCTGGGCAGAGATTCACTCTTGCCACCTATCAGCTATCCATATCCCAGGTGTAGAGAACTGGGAGGCGGATTTTCTAAGTCGACAGACTTTTCATCCGAGGGAGTGGGAACTCCATCCGGAGGTGTTTGCACAATTGGTTCATCGTTGGGGCAAACCAGAACTGGATCTCATGGCGTCTCGCCAGAACGCCAATCTTCCTTGTTACGGATCCAGGTCCAGGGACCCCAAGGCAACGTTGATAGATGCTCTAGCAGCGCCTTGGTCCTTCAACCTGGCTTATGTGTTTCCATCGTTCCTCTGCTCCCTCGTCTGATTGCCAAAATCAAGCAGGAGAGAGCATCGGTGATCTTGATAGCGCCTGCGTGGCCATGCAGGACTTGGTATGCAGATCTGGTGGACATGTCATCCTTTCCACCATGGACTCTGCCGCTGAGACAGGACCTTCTACTTCAAGGTCCTTTCAACCATCCAAATCTAATTTCTCTGAGGCTGACTGCCTGGAGATTGAACGCTTGATTTTATCAAAGCGTGGTTTCTCCGAGTCAGTCATTGATACCTTAATTCAGGCACGAAAGCCTGTCACCAGGAAAATTTATCATAAGATATGGCGTAAATATCTTTATTGGTGTGAATCCAAGGGCTACTCATGGAGTAAGGTCAGGATTCCCAGGATATTATCTTTTCTCCAAGAAGGATTGGAGAAAGGATTGTCAGCTAGTTCCTTAAAGGGACAGATTTCTGCGCTATCTATTCTTTTGCACAAGCGTCTGGCGGATGTCCCAGACGTTCAGGCATTTTGTCAGGCTTTAGTTAGAATCAAGCATGTGTTTAAACCTGTTGCTCCACCATGGAGTTTAAATTTGGTTCTTAAAGTTCTTCAGGGGGTTCCGTTTGAACCTCTTCATTCCATAGATATCAAACTTTTTTCTTGGAAAGTTATTTTTTTGGTAGCTATTTCCTCGGCTTGTAGAGTTTCCGAGTTATCTGCCCTTACAATGTGATTCTCCTTATCTGATCTTCCATGCAGATAAGGTAGTTCTGCGTACCAAACCTGGGTTTCTACCTAAGGTGGTATCTAATAAGAATATCAATCAAGAGATTGTTGTTCCGTCTTTGTGTCCTAATTCTTCTTCAAAGAAGGAATGTCTATTACACAATCTGGACGTGGTTCGTGCTTTAAAGTTTTACTTACAAGCTACTAAAGATTTTCGTCAAACATCTGCTTTGTTTGTTGTCTACTTTGGACAGAGGAGAGGTCAAAAGGCTTCGGCAACCTCTCTTTCTTTTTGGCTAAAAAGCATAATCCGCTTAGCCTATGAGACTGCTGGCCAGCAGCCTCCAGAAAGGATTACAGCTCATTCTACTACAGCTGTGGCTTCCACATGGGCCTTTAAAAATGAGGCTTCTGTTGAACAGATTTGCAAGGCGGCGACTTGGTCTTCGCTTCATACTTTTTCAAAATTCTACAAATTTGATACTTTTGCTTCTTCTGAGGCTATTTTTGGGAGAAAGGTTTTACAGGCAGTGGTACCTTCCGTTTAAGTACCTGCCTTGTCCCTCCCTTCATTCGTGTACTTTAGCTTTGGTATTCCACAAGTAATGGATGATCCGTGGACTGGATACACCTTACAAGAGAAAACATAATTTATGCTTACCTGATAAATGTATTTCTCTTGTGGTGTATCCAGTCCACGGCCCGCCCTGTCATTTTAAGGCAGGTATTTTTTAACTTTAAACTACATTCACCACTGCACCCTATGGTTTCTCCTTTCTCTGTTTGTTTTCGGTCGAATGACTGGATATGGCAGTTAGGGGAGGAGCTATATAGACGGCTCTGCTGTGGGTGTCCTCTTGCAACTTCCTGTTGGGAATGAGAATATCCCACAAGTAATGGATGATCCGTGGACTGGATACACCACAAGAGAAATAAATTTATCAGGTAAGCATAAATTATGTTTTTCTGGTCTTATGAAAGGACATAAATCCTCTGCTATTTCTTTAGCCTCTTGGTTGAAACCTTTGATTAACAAAGCTTATTTGGAGGTGGGTCAGTCTCTGCCTCAGAGAATTACAGCTCATTCTACTAGATCAGTTGCCACATCTTGGACTTTCGAGAATGAAGCTTCAGTTGATCAGATTTGCAAGATGGCCACTTGGTATTCTCTGCATACCTTTACAGAACTTTAACATTTCGATGTTTTTGATTTGTCAGAAGCAACTTTTGTTAGGTTCTTCAGGCAGTTGTCCCAGTTTAATAATTGTGCCTATATTTTAACTTTTTGTCATAAAAGACATTATTTTGGGTTTTGGATTATCTCTCAGCGACAAAAGCTGTTTTTATTTTATCCCTCCCTTTATTGTTACTTGTGGACATCTTGTGTATTATATCCCATACGTAACCGCCCGTGGACTCTTGCCACCTATGTGAAAGAAAACATAATTTATGTAAAAACTTACCTTATTAATTAATTTCTTTCATGGTGGCGAGAGTCCATGAGGCCCCACCCATTTGGGGTTATTTTTTTATTTTTTATTTTAAGCACATCTTTTTTCCTGCTCCTCATTTTTGGTTTTTACTCCTTAAACACCTCACTATTTGTTAAACTGAGTTATGGGTGAGTTGGTAGGGGTATTTATAGGCTTTGAGGTTTGAGAAACTTTGCCTCCTCCTGGTAGTAATGTATATCCCAAACGTAACAGTTTGTGGACTCTCGCCACCATGAAATAAATTAATTTATCAGGTAAGTTATTTTCCCAAACTGTTATACTTATTTTAAATGATCCCACTCTATTAAGAAAGACAGCCCTAAATTCCTCCATAATAGCATTTATCTGAAATATAAATAAACCCTGAATAAGTTGTACAAAACTGATGGCTAATACATCTTGCGGAGGCTTTTGCCTACCTAATCTAGAACTGTATAATTGGACAGTACTGAGCATGTATTTATTAGAATAGGTTAGTAGACAGTAAAACTTTACACTCACTGAGATAGAATCCGATATTGCATTGTCATTGGCAACGCTGCCCCACGAAGGAAGGACAAATACCCAAACTAATTTTCTACCTATAAGTGAACCCCTGCAAGCTTGGAATAAATTAATCAGATGGTTAAATGACCACTAAAGTTAAAGTTTCATGATTCAGATAGAGCACAGAATTGTAAGCAACTTTACAATTCACTTTTATTATCAAAATGTGCACAATCTTTTTATATGCACACTTTCTGAGGCACCAGCTCCTACTGAGCATGTACAATTGTTCACTATAAATACGTATATGTATTTTGTGATTGGCTGATGGCTGTCACATGATACAGGGGAAAGGAAAATTAAACTAACTTTGAAATTTGTCAGAAAAAAATCTACACCCAAGAGACATCCTCACATCTGTTCTCATATTTTCAGGCTCTTTACTACATTCACAAACTTTTAAAACACAAGGGTAATCCTAAAAATATACAGAATAGTAACTCTTTCAAAATGGCCTTTACTCCATATCTCACATTTGTAAACTGTTAATGAATAACGTAATGATCTAAAGGTATCTGCTCTGTCATTGCTGCGAGATTCACTGTAGAGAGAAATATATTACAGGTGTGAGACAAAATGCAGATATGCTCGTAAAAGACTATTTAATCCTAATTATTAAAATGTTGGATGGAGAAAATGTTTACGTTTAAAACTATGTTTAAAATAAGTAAAATGTAAAAATATTTAAACGGGCATAAAGCCCCAAAAATTTTTTTTCATGATTTAAATAGAGCATGCAACTTTCTTTTACAATTTACTCTGTCTCATATTTGTTTCATTTTCTTGGTGTCGAGCATCAATGCACTATAGGAGCATCAATACACTACTGGGAGTTAGCTGAACGCATCAGGTGAGCTAGTGACAAGAGGCATATACAGTATGTCCAGCTAACAATCAGCAGCTAGGTCCCTGTAGGGCATTGTTGCTTCTGACCTACCTTTGTATGCTTTTCAATAAATGATACCAAGAGAATGAAGCAAATTAGATAATACAATGTGTTTGTATTTATATGTGTGTATATATATATATTTATATATATATTTATATATATATATATATATATATATATATATATATATATATATATATATATATATATATATATATATATATATATATATATATACAGAGTGGATATAAAAAGTCTACACACCCCTGTTAAAATTTCAGGTTTCAGTGATGTAATAAAATGAGACAAAGATAAATCATTTCAGAACTTTTTCCACCTTTAATGTGACCTATAAACTGTACAACTTAATTGAAAAACAAACTGAAACTTCTAGGTGGAGGGAAGTAAAAATAAAATAATATGGTTGCATAAGTTAGAACATGTGGGATTCAGGGGTGACAGAGTAATATATTGACAGGTATTGTCTTAATGTGGCTATGCTTGTGTATTAAATACATACATTCTTATAATATTTTTAGAGATCAATACCTGTTGTGGAGTCTTAATTTAAGCAGAACAGAACAACTAGTAGAACTAACTGTAAAGAAGAGTACAATTTAGTGTATAGAAATAAGCTCCACAAATGTAAATTGAGGAAAAACTCTGCATATAATTCAATAGGATAAGTAGAAAAATGTCAGTTAAGAAGTTCCATCACATTCATTCTTTAAATCCTTTTTCTTCTGTTAAGTGTGATCAGTCCACGGGTCATCATTACTTCTGGGATATTACTCCTCCCCAACAGGAAGTGCAAGAGGATTCACCCAGCAGAGCTGCATATAGCTCCTCCCCTCTACGTCACCCCCAGTCATTCTCTTGCACCCAACGACTAGATAGGATGTGTGAGAGGACTATGGTGATTTTATTTAGTTTTATTTCTTCAATCAAAAGTTTGTTATTTTTTAATAGCACCGGAGTGTGTTATTCCTTCTCTGGTGGAGTTTGAAGAAGAATCTACCAGAGTTTTTACTATGATTTTAGCCGGAGTTGTTAAGATCATATTGCTGTTTCTCGGCCATCTGAGGAGAGGTAAACTTCAGATCAGGGGACAGCGGGCAGTTTAATCTGCAAAGAGGTATGTAGCAGTTTTTATTTTCCGACAATGGAATTGATGAGAAAATCCTGCCATACCGTCATAATATCATGTATGTATATTTAACATTTGAGTATTCTGGGGAATGGTACTTCACTGGAATTACACTGTGTATATAAGACTTTAGCCTAATTGCAAAGCAACAGGTTTTTTAATAACTCTTAATTTATGTTAAACGTTTTTGCTGGAATGTAAAATCGTTTTCATTTTTTGAGGTACTGGGTGAATAAAATGTTTGGGCACTATTTTTCCACTTGGCAGTTGCTTGATCTAATTATGACAGTTTACTGATCTCTCTCACTGTTGTGTGTGAGGGGGAGGGACCTTTTTTGGCGCTTTTGCTACGCATCAAAAATTTCAGTCAGAAGCTCATTGTTTTTTCCTGCATGTTCCGGTTTATCTCTACAGAACTCAGGGGTCTTCAAAGCTTGTTTGAGGGAAGTAATCTAACAGAGCTGTGAGATTATAGTTGACTGTGATAAAAAAACGTTTATTCTTTAACTTTTTTATGCCATCAGGGTTAGTTTTTCTTTGCTAATGGGAACAAACCTTTGCTAAATTGTGTTTTGTTTTTCAAAGTTTATTGATTTCAACTGTTATATATCCTTCAGTGCTTCTTAAAGCACAGTACGTTTTTTCATTGTGTTTTACTTGAATAATATTTCCAAGTTGCAAGTTTATTTGCTAGTGTGTTAAACATGTCTGATTCAGAGGATGAGACCTGTACTATTTGTGCCAACCCCAAAGTGGAGCCCAATAGAAATTTATGTACTAACTGTATTGATGCTACTTTAAATAAAAGTCAATCTGTACAAATTGAACAAATTTCACCAAACAACGAGGGGAGAGTTATGCCGACTAACTCGCCTCACGTGACAGTACCTGCATCTCCCGCTCGGGGGGTGCGCGATATGGTGGCGCCCAGTACATCTGGGCGGCCATTACAAATAACATTACAAGATATGGCTACTGTTATGACTGAGGTTTTGGCTAAATTACCAGAACTAAGAGGCAAGCGTGACCACTCTGGGGTGAGAACAGAGTGCGCTGATAATGCTAGGGCCATGTCAGATACTGCGTCACAACTTGCAGAACATGAGGACGGAGAGCTTCATTCTGCGGCTGACGGTTCTGATCCAAACAGATTGGATTCAGATATTTCAAATTTTAAATTTAAGCTGGAAAACCTCCGTGTATTACTAGGGGAGGTGTTAGCGGCCCTGAATGATTGTAACACAGTTGCAATACCAGAGAAAATGTGTAGGTTGGATAAATATTTTGCTGTACCAACAAGTACTGACGTTTTTCCTATACCTAAGAGACTAACTGAAATTATTACTAAGGAGTGGGATAGACCCGGTGTGCCGTTCTCACCCCCTCCGATATTTAGAAAGATGTTTCCAATAGACACCGCAACACGGGACTTATGGCAAACGGTCCCTAAGGTGGAGGGAGCAGTTTCTACTTTAGCTAAGCGTACCACTATCCCGGTAGAGGATAGCTGTGCCTTTTCAGATCCAATGGATAAAAAGTTAGAGGGTTACCTTAAGAAAATGTTTGTTCAACAAGGTTTTATATTGCAACCCCTTGCATGCATTGCGCCGGTCACAGCTGCAGCGGCATTCTGGATTGAGTCTCTAGAAGAGAACCTTAGTTCAGCTACGCTGGACGACATTTCGGACAGGCTTAGAATACTTAAGCTAGCTAATTCATTCATTTCGGAAGCCGTAGTACATTTAACTAAACTTACGGCTAAGAATTCCGGATTCGCCATTCAGGCGCGTAGAGCACTGTGGCTAAAATCCTGGTCAGCTGATGTAACTTCTAAGTCCAAATTACTTAATATACCTTTCAAGGGACAGACCTTATTTGGGCCCGGTTTGAAAGAAATTATCGCTGACATTACAGGAGGTAAGGGCCACGCCCTGCCTCAAGACAAAGCCAAACCTAAGGCTAGACAGTCTAATTTTCGTTCCTTTCGGAATTTCAAAGCAGGAGCAGCATCAACTTCCACTGCTCCAAAACAAGAAGGATCTGGTACTCGCTACAGACAAGGCTGGAGACCTAACCAGTCCTGGAACAAGGGCAAGCAGGCCAGGAAACCTGCTGCTGCCCCTAAAACAGCATGAATTGAGGACCCCCGATCCGGGATCGGATCTAGTGGGGGGCAGACTTTCTCTCTTCGCCCAGGCTTGGGCAAGAGATGTCCAGGATCCCTGGGCGCTAGAGATAATATCTCAGGGATACCTTCTGGACTTCAAATACTCTCCTCCAAGAGAGAGATTTCATCTGTCAAGGTTGTCAACAAACCAAACAAAGAAAGAAGCGTTTCTACGCTGCATACAAGAACTATTGTTAATGGGAGTAATCCATCCAGTTCCACGGTCGGAACAGGGACAGGGGTTTTACTCAAATCTGTTTGTGGTTCCCAAAAAAGAGGGAACTTTCAGACCAATCCTGGATTTAAAGATCCTAAACAAATTCCTAAGAGTTCCATCATTCAAAATGGAGACTATTCGGACAATTTTACCCATGATCCAAGAAGGTCAGTACATGACCACAGTGGATTTAAAGGATGCTTACCTTCACATACCGATTCACAAAGATCATTTCCAGGAATCTAAGGTTTGCCTTTCTAGACAGGCATTACCAGTTTGTAGCTCTTCCATTCGGATTGGCTACAGCTCCAAGAATCTTCACAAAGGTTCTAGGTGCTCTTCTGGCGGTACTAAGACCGCGGGGAATTTCGGTAGCTCCGTACCTAGACGACATTCTGATACAAGCTTCAAGCTTTCAAACTGCCAAGTCTCATACAGAGTTAGTACTGGCTTTTCTAAGGTCACATGGATGGAAGGTGAACGAAAAGAAAAGTTCACTCGTTCCACTCACAAGAGTTCCCTTCCTGGGGACTCTTATAGATTCTGTAGAAATGAAGATTTACCTGACAGAGGACAGGTTAACAAGACTTCAAAGTGCTTGCCGCACCCTTCATTCCATTCAACACCCGTCAGTTGCTCAATGCATGGAGGTAATCGGCTTAATGGTAGCGGCAATGGACATAGTGCCATTTGCTCGCTTACACCTCAGACCACTGCAACTATGCATGCTAAGTCAGTGGAATGGGGATTACTCAGACTTGTCCCCTTCTCTGAATCTGGATCAAGAGACCAGAAATTCTCTTCTATGGTGGCTTTCTCGGCCACATCTGTCCAGGGGGATGCCATTCAGCAGACCAGATTGGACAATTGTAACAACAGACGCCAGCCTTCTAGGTTGGGGTGCCGTCTGGAATTCTCTGAAGGCTCAGGGACAATGGAGTCAGGAGGAGAGTCTCCTGCCAATAAACATTCTGGAATTGAGAGCAGTTCTCAATGCCCTCCTGGCTTGGCCCCAGTTGACAACTCGGGGGTTCATCAGGTTTCAGTCGGACAACATCACGACTGTAGCTTACGTCAACCATCAGGGAGGGACAAGGAGCTCCCTAGCAATGATGGAAGTATCAAAGATAATTCGCTGGGCAGAGTCTCACTCTTGCCACCTGTCAGCAATCCACATCCCGGGAGTGGAGAACTGGGAGGCGGATTTCTTAAGTCGTCAGACTTTTCATCCGGGGGAGTGGGAACTTCATCCGGAGGTCTTTGCCCAAATACTTCGACGTTGGGGCAAACCAGAGATAGATCTCATGGCGTCTCGACAGAACGCCAAGCTTCCTCGTTACGGGTCCAGATCCAGGGATCCAGGAGCAGTCCTAATAGATGCCCTGACAGCACCTTGGGACTTCAGGATGGCTTATGTGTTTCCACCCTTCCCGATGCTTCCTCGATTGATTGCCAGAATCAAACAGGAGAGAGCATCAGTGATTCTAATAGCACCTGCATGGCCACGCAGGACTTGGTATGCAGACCTGGTGGACATGTCATCCTGTCCACCTTGGTCTCTACCTCTGAAACAGGATCTCCTGATACAGGGTCCTTTCAAACATCAAAATCTAACTTCTCTGAAGCTGACTGCTTGGAAATTGAACGTTTGATTTTATCAAGACGTGGGTTTTCTGAGTCAGTTATTGACACCTTAATACAGGCTAGGAAGCCTGTTACCAGAAAGATTTACCATAAGATATGGCGTAAATACCTATATTGGTGTGAATCCAAAGGTTACTCTTGGAGTAAGGTTAGGATTCCTAGGATATTGTCCTTTCTACAAGAAGGTTTAGAAAAGGGTTTATCAGCTAGTTCATTAAAGGGACAGATCTCAGCTCTGTCTATTCTGTTACACAAACGTCTGTCAGAAGTGCCAGACGTTCAGGCTTTTTGTCAGGCTTTGGCGAGGATTAAGCCTGTGTTTAAAACTGTTGCTCCGCCATGGAGTTTAAACCTTGTTCTTAACGTTTTACAGGGCGTTCCATTTGAACCCCTCCATTCCATTGATATAAAGTTGTTATCTTGGAAAGTTCTATTTTTAATGGCTATTTCCTCGGCTCGAAGAGTCTCTGAGTTATCACCCTTACATTGTGATTCTCCTTATTTGATTTTTCATTCAGATAAGGTAGTTCTGCGTACTAAACCTGGGTTCTTACCTAAAGTAGTCACTAACAGGAATATCAATCAGGAGATTGTTGTTCCTTCTTTGTGCCCAAATCCTTCTTCGAAGAAGGAACGTCTACTACACAATCTGGACGTAGTTCGTGCCCTAAAATTTTACTTACAGGCAACTAAGGAATTTCAACAAACATCTTCTCTGTTTGTCGTGTACTCTGGTCAGAGGAGAGGTCAAAAGGCTTCTGCTACCTCTCTTTCCTTTTGGCTTCGTAGTATAATACGTTTAGCTTATGAGACTGCTGGACAGCAGCCTCCTGAAAGGATTACAGCTCATTCTACTAGAGCTGTGGCTTCCACTTGGGCCTTCAAGAATGAGGCCTCTGTTGAACAGATTTGCAAGGCTGCAACTTGGTCTTCGCTTCATACTTTTTCCAAATTTGACACTTTTGCTTCCTCGGAGGCTATTTTTGGGAGAAAGGTTCTTCAGGCAGTGGTTCCTTCTGTATAAAGAGCCTGGCTATCCCTCCCGTCATCCGTGTACTTTTGCTTTGGTATTGGTATCCCAGAAGTAATGATGACCCGTGGACTGATCACACTTAACAGAAGAAAACATAATTTATGCTTACCTGATAAATTCCTTTCTTCTGTAGTGTGATCAGTCCACGGCCCGCCCTGGTTTTAAGGCAGGCAGTTATTTTTTAAATTATACTCCAGTCACCACTACACCCTTGGTTTCTCCTTTCTCGTTGGTCCTTGGTCGAATGACTGGGGGTGACGTAGAGGGGAGGAGCTATATGCAGCTCTGCTGGGTGAATCCTCTTGCACTTCCTGTTGGGGAGGAGTAATATCCCAGAAGTAATGATGACCCGTGGACTGATCACACTACAGAAGAAAGGAATTTATCAGGTAAGCATAAATTATGTTATTATATAAACTAGGAACAACCATGCATACAATAGCAAAGGCAAGATAGATTAAAAACACTAAAACCAGGTAATTATTAAATGTCAAGGTGCTGAAACAAATATCTGCTATCTAATCTAGCAGCCAACAGTCAGAAATTTAGCAGAAATAGACTAAGCCCTTACAATCCGAGGGCTATATTACATTTAACAGTTAAGGCTAAGTCTGAAGGCTGAGAGAGTATTATAAGTATTAATATTTCAACAAATCATAATTTGAACCAAGGTAAGCGGTTAAAAATTGAACAACAAGGAGAGACAGAGCTACTCCTGTTGGACCCCTGACGCGCGTTTCACAAAGAACGCTTCCTCAGAGGGGGTGCGGGCTGCTGCTACTGAGCGTAATTTATTGCACTTAAACGCCCACCTTACAAGCACAATTGGCTAAAACTCGTAATACCAAGAAGCTCAATTGGCTTCTGAAGCCGTCACTCAATTTGACGTTGCCTGACGAATCATGTACACGTGATAAGGAAGAAGGCGTGTGAGGAGGAGTGAATCACTTCGACTAAAAGCACCAATCCTCGATCTCACTTGTCACATTATTGAGGGGTGTGTTGCCGTAAGAGAAGCCGATTGGAAGATCAAATTATGTGAAAACAGTGCCGATGCTAACATCTTTGTTCTTAGGACAACTGTAAAAACTATTATAATGCTTGAATGGCTAATGTCATTGTATCTTTAAGCTGGTTCGGCTTTTGAGGTTGATAATATATGTATTCCTAATGTGATCTACCAATTTATAGATAGTCATTTGCATCACAATTGCAGTTTGTATGGTTATTTTGTGACACAACATAGTTACGTTTCGATTTATTCAACAAAGTAGGTGAATGGATAATAAAAGTGAAGCTAAAATAAGGCTCCCTAAATCATCACAATAACCGAATTGTAGAAAAAAGATATGTATCTATAACTTGTGTTGAAGTGATTATATTTGAGCAATGATAGACTACAGAGAAAACCCTGGGGGAATCATGATCATTCAGTTTAAGATATTTTGTTAGCATTATATATCTTTCTCAGTACCTTAAGGCTGCATAAGATTGTGTATAGACATTGCAGGTATTTCGCTTGATCATGAGAGGTAATCTATATATACATATATATAAATATCTTTACTCTATCATTGCTCAAATATGATCACTTCAACACAAGTTATAGATACATATCTTTTTTTCTACAATTTGGTTATTGTGATGATTTAGGGAGCCTTATTTTAGCTTCACTTTTATTATCCATTCACCTACTTTGTTGAATAAATCGATACTTAACTATGTTGTGTCACAAAATAACCATACAAACTACAATTGTGATGCAAATGACTATAAATTGGTAGATCACATTAGGAATACATATATTATCAACCTCAAAAACCGAACCAACTTAAAGATACAATGACATTAGCCATTCAAGCATTATAATAGTTTTTACAGTTGTCCTAAGAACAAAGATGTTAGCATCGGCACTGTTTACACATCATTTGATCTTTCAATCGGCTTCTCTTACAGCAACACACCCCTCAATAATGTGACAACTGAGATCGAGGATTGGTGCTTTTAGTCGAAGCGATTCACTCCTCACACGCCTTCTTCCTTATCACGTGTACATGATTCGTCAGGCAACGTCAAATTGAGTGACGGCTTCAGAAGCCAATCGAGCTTCTTGGTATTACAAGTTTTAGCCAATTGTGCTTGTAAGGTGGGCGTTTAAGTTCAATAAATTACGCTCAGTAGCAGCGGCCCTCACCCCCTCTGAGGAAGCGTTCTTTGTGAAACGCGCGTCAGGGGTCCGACAGGAGTAGCTCTGTCTCTCCTTGTTGTTCAATTTTTAACCGCTTACCTTGGTTCAAATTATGATTTGTTGAAATATTAATACTTATAATACTCTCTCAGCCTTCAGACTTAGCCTTAACTGTTAAATGTAATATAGCCCTTGGATTGTAAGGGCTTAGTCTATTTCTGCTAAATTTCTGACTGTTGGCTGCTAGATTAGATAGCAGATATTTGTTTCAGCACCTTGACATTTAATAATTACCTGGTTTTATTTTTTTTAATCTATCTTGCCTTTGCTATTGTATGCATGGTTGTTCCTAGTTTTTATAATAAAGGATTTAAAGAATGAATGTGATGGAACTTCTTAACTGACATTTTTCTACTTATCCTATTGTATTATATGCAGAGTTTTTCCTCAATTTACATTTGTGGAGCTTATTTCTATACACTAAATTGTACTCTTCTTTACAGTTAGTTCTACTAGTTGTTCATGGTTGCATAAGTGTGCACACCCTCTTATAACTGGGGATGTAGCTGTGTTTAGAATTGAGCAATCACATTCAAAATCATGTTAAATAGGAGTCAGTACACACCTGCCATCATTTAAAATGCCTCTGATTAACCCCAAATAAAGTTCAGCTGTTCTAGTAGGTCTTTCCTGACATTTTCTTAGTCCAAACCTACAGCAAAAGCCATGTTTTGCAGAGAGCTTCTAAAGACATGGAACACAGTGAAGACAGTCATCATCAAGTGGAGAAAATATGGCGCAACAGTGACATTACCAAGAACTGGACGTCCCTCCAAAATTGATGCAAAGACGAGAAGAAAACTGATGTGGGAGGCTGCCAAGAGGCCTACAGCACCATTAAATGAGCTGCAGGAATATCTGGCAAGTACTGGCTGTGTGGTGCATGTGACAACACTCGCCCGTATTCTTCGTATGTCTGGGCTATGGGGTAGAGTGGGAAGCCTTTGCTAACGAAAAAAAACATCCAAGCCCAGCTAAATGTTGAAAAAACACATCTGAAGTCTCCCAAAAGCATGCCGCAAAAGGTGTTCTGGTTTGATAACCAAAAGATATGTTTGGCGCAAAAACAACACTGCATATAACCAAAAGAACACCATACCCACAGTGAAGCATTTTGGTGGCAGCAGCATGCTTTGGGTCTGTTTTTCTTCAGCTGGAACTGGGGCCTTAGTCAAGGTAGAGGGAATTATGAACAGTTCCAAATACCAGACAATATTGGCACAAAACCTTCAGGCTTCTGCTAGAAAGCTGAACATGAAGAGGAACTTCATCTTTCAGCATGACAACGACCCAAAGCATACATCCAAATCAACAAAGGAATGGCTTCACCAGAAGAAGATTCAAGTTTTGGAATGGCCCAGTCAGACCTGAATCCAATCGAAAATATGTAGGGTGATCTTAAGTGGCCTGTGCACAAGAGATGCCCTCACAATCTGACAGATTTGGAGTGTTTTGCAAAGAAGAGTGGGCAAATCTTGCCAGGTCAAGATGTGCCATGCTGAAAAACTCATACTCAAAAAGACTGAGAGCTATAATAAAATCAAAGGGTGCTTCAATAAAGTATTAGTTTAAGGGTGTGCACACTTATGCAACCATATTATTTTAGTTTTTTATTTCTACTTCCCTCCACCTAAAATATTTTAGTTTGTTTTGCAATTGAGTTGTACAGTTTATAGGTCACATTAAAGGTGGAAAAAGTTCTGAAATGATTTATCTTTGTCTCATTTTTTTACATCACAGAAACATGACATTTTAACAAGGGTGTGTAGACTATATATATATATATATATATATATATATATATACTGTGTATATATATATATATGTATATAGAGAGAGAGAGAGAGAGAGAGAGCAATAATACTCAGATAGAGAAGAAAAAGTTAGATTGTAAGGACTAATGAGCCAGTTTATACTCAAAATGCTTAGATTTAAATCACAAGAGCTATCTGTAAATGTGCACCTTATCCTATTTGTTATAGCTGGTTTGTGAGTAATGTATTGCAGCATTAATACATATTTATGTTAAACAATAAATAAAACATTGCTTCTAAATGTTTGTCTACATTTACCTTTTTCCTACTTCCATCAAGTAACAGTTAATTCATATGTGATACTTTTATTTCATGTTGTAATTCTTTAATTGCTGTAGATATCAATCTAACAAAAATAATTTGAATTATTTAATAGTTATAGTAGTTTATTTCTAATAGTAATAATTTCTTCCTTTTCTACAGTTTCAATCCCATCAAATCTTTCATGTACTGGTTGTAGCAGCAGCATTTATTCACTTCTATGGAGTATCCAACCTGCAAGAATTTCGATATGGCTTAGAAGGTGGCTGTACAGATGATTCCCTTCTGTAACCAGCAATGAGCAACAGGGCACAAGATCTTCACCCTTCCATATTTGGCAGATTTTTAAGTATTACCCAAGAGCTGAATTAGACTACCAACTACAATTTGTTATCTAGACTGGAAAATATTTAAACTGTGGGTCTATTTTGATTGGATGGCATAATTTGGGATGTAATGGTTGCTCATGCATAGCAACCCACAAGAGGAGAAATTTGGCCATTATTATGAATACAAGAAAGTTATAATTTTGTAAAGGAAAATGCCAATGCTAATAATTTGGTTGAAAACTACATTACATGTACATACAGCATTGAAAATATGAGCGAACGTCCCTAAGAGCTAAGTCTAAATAGACTGCTCAAGAGATCTGAAAGACCATTTGCTAGTTAAAACGTTATATGTGGTATCTAAGGTATTCATTTCAGGATAACCAAATCTTGTTTTCTGATATCTTTCTGTTACAGATGCAACCTTGAATAATTTCTGACTTCTTTAAGGTTAATGGATATTGAAGTGGAGTATGTATTTTGGGATTTTATGATGTACAGGCTTTATGCACAATATGCATAATCTAGTTAATGCCTTATATAAATGGCCATTACCCAACTTGGCCTAGAAAACTAACCCTCATTATTCACAACCCTGCAAGATTTATTGAAGACTTTAGTGATATTAACAGCTTGTAATTAAAAGGATGATTTTATTGCCTCTCCTTTTTGTACTTTACAATGTATGTGAAAGCAGCATTTCTTTTCCAAGAGATATATGCTGCATTAAAGAATGATACAAAGTAAGTTTTTATGTGTATATATTTTGCCCAAAAGTGAGTTAGTCCAAGATCTAGAGAAGCCAAATGGCTGCATGACATACAATGATGCAGATTATGTAAATACTGATAACCTGTGATGTATTAAGCTGCTGTATATTTACATTTTTTTGAACATGTTATGTTATATAATCATAAGCATCCCTGTGCACTTAAAATTCTATTTAATGATACGTACCCTATAAAATTGTGGTGATTTTAAGATTCTCATTGTTTGTGTATGTAAATACTCTAGTCACTTGTATACACAGCACAGTATAACTAATATAAATCTGTACCAAGTCTTAAGTAGTGATTTCCACTGATTAGTTATGTTTAGTATTATTATTTAAAGGGACATGAAAGCCATTTTATTTCTTTCAGGATTCAGACATACAATTTTAAACAACTTACCAATTTACTTCTATTATCAAATCTGCTTTATTCCCTTGATATATTTTTGCTGAATGAGGAGCAATGCACTACTAAGAGCTAGCTAAATACATCTAGTCAGCCAATCACAAGAGACAAATGTGTTCAGGGACCTATCACCAGCTTGCTCCCACTAATGTAGGACAGTGTTTCTCAATGTTTTTTGTAGCAAGTACCCCTGGAGGCATTACAGTTGTTTCCTATTTACCTCAACTGTAGCACAAATATCATTAATCTTTACATGAGCAAAAAATGGAAATCATGTGTATTGCTTGATTTCAAAAGCTTGTATCAGATCAGATATATTAATATAGTAAATATATAGGAATCAGATATTTGTTTTATGTTTTCTGAAAATTAATATTTGGCAATATTACAACAGAATAAATATATAAAACACGGATATATAGTCCATTGATATTAATAATTGTTTGAATTGTTTGCAATTAATGTGGATCTTACATTAAAAAAGAGGAAAATAAACTCTTTTCTGTATGATAAGGAAAGTAATTACTTACGTACAATGTTGAGAGTCCACTAGGAGTTGGTCAAGAACCCTCACAAGAGCTTTATCTTCTCCCCACCCAGTTTGTTCTTGGCCTCCAAGGAGAGGGGTGCTTTTCAAGCAAGATTTTTGTCATTTTCTATCTAATCATTTATTAGGAGCTCAGACCTGACTTGAGACCCAGTATCCCTCTTCCATCTTTGCTCATGAAAACATCAGGATATTTTTTCCAAGATTCTGAGTGAAGCAGGGTTAAAGGAATACCTCAGTTATGACATGTCAGTACCCTCACAGGTAAATCTCTGTCATAATTGCCCTCAGGCATCACGTGGACCCTGTCCCTTAACCTCCACCTGAGGGGTTGCTGGTATATCTAAAAGTATCCTCTGCAGTATATTTACTTGCACTGGATGGGCTCTCTATTGGATCAGCATTCTGTGAGGGAGAAAAGCCTCAACAACCTGGTAAGATACTTGGTGCTACAGTCCAGGTAAGTGACTCAGACACTAAACACCCCTTAAGAACTATTCCTAGTACTCTCCTTATATAGGTACTACATAGTTGGAGGTTCACAGACTTTGCACATAGCACTTTACCTATGTGTTTAACACCAAACATTCAGGAACTCAGAGTTAAAATCCCTCTTATTCCATTGCCCTATTACCCCTTAGCAACTCTCAGTATGTTTTTTGACTTGGGTTCACCTTTTTTCCTCTTCAACCAAAAAAGCTTCACTGTCTCCTTAAGAAAACCACTAACTGCCTCATGCAGTTAGCGGTTCAGCTATTTGTGAATGCGGTAAGCGTTGGGAACAGAAGGAAAATCAAAAGATTCAATTGTGTGTTTTTATTCACAGGCTTTGGCCTGCATGATGTTCTGGAGTTAAGCTCTACCCCTCATTGGATGGTTTTGAATACCTTAGAATTATCATAACCAAATCCAGAGCATTCCAAGCCTGTAAATAAGTTGAATCAGGCTTTTAAAGCTTCACCCAAAATGCCTAATGCCTTTTAAGCATTGGACTTGGTTACAGAATAAATAGACAAAGAATGGAAAAAACAGGTATTCCTTTTGCACCTTCTAACAGGTTTAAAAGAATGTATCTACTTTCGGAGAAGAATTTAACAGCCTGGGAAGTAGTCTCTAAGGTTGATGGAGCTATCGCCACCTTAGCTAGAAGCACTACTAATCCTATGGGGGATAGTTCTTTGTTTAGCCATCCAATGGAATGCAAATTTGAGTCCTTGTTTGTTAATTATTCTCCCAGTCAGCTCTTCAACTTAGACTGACAGTAGCAATTACCTGTGTCTCTGCTGCAGCATCCTCTTGGTGCGATTCTCTGTCTCGGATAGTTTCTGATCAATCTTTTGAGGATATTTGCAATTGCACTAAAGTCCTTTAGATGGCTAATTATTTAATTTGTAATGTAGTCTTTAACATCATCAAAACTGATGTCAAGAATAAAATAATTTATACTTATGTGATAAATGTATTTATTTTGTGGTGGCGAGAGTCCACGACCCGTTACATATGGGAATGATAATCATACCACTAGTAGGAGGCAAAGTTTCTCAAACCCTAAGAGCCCTATAAAATCCCTCCCGTCTCACACGTACCTTTAGTCTAACGTATAGCCAAGTAGTGAGGTTAAAAATGAATGAGCCAAAAAGGTGCAGGGAAAAAGATTGCTTAAAACAAATAAACCCTAAGAAAAGGGTGGCAGCTCGTAGACTTTTGCCACCATGAAAGAAATTAATTTTCAGGTAATTATAAATTGTTTTCTTTCATATAGATGGCGAGAGTCCACGATCCGTTACATATGGTAATCCACAACCCAAAAGAAAAAAATCTCTTATAATAAACTAAAAAACAGGCATAATCAGTAAACTGAGACAACTGCCTAAAAGACCTTTCTACCAAAGGCTGCTTCAGAGGAAGCAAAAACATAAAAATGGTAACATTTTGTAAAGGTATGCAAAGAAGACCAAGTGGCTGCTTTGCAAATTTGATCAACTGAAGTCTCATTCTCGAAAACCCAAGAAATGGCAACTGATCTAGTAGAATGAGCCATAATCCGCTGAATACGCCTTGTGAATCAAAACTTTCAATCAATAGGCTAAATAAATAGCAGTGGCCTTCTGACCTTTCCTTAGGCCAGAAAAAAGGAAAACGCTGACTAGAAGTTTGTCTGCAAACCTTATTAGTATTAACATAATATTTCAGTGCTCTAACAACATCCAAAAAAATGCAAAGATCTTTCAGAAGCATTCTTAGGTTAAGGACACAGAGGGATTAACTATCTCCCTACTAATATTTTGTGAGGAAACAACTTTAGGCAAAAAATGAAAAGTAGTCTGCAAAACAGCCTTAATCTGATGGAATATCAGGTAAGGAGATTTACGAAAGAGAGCAGACAAAACTCTTCTAGCCGAAGAGAAGGTTAAGAGAGACAACACTTTGCAACAAAGTTGTCTGTCTAATACATCTATAGGCTCAAAAGGAAGAGCCTGCAAAACTCTTTAGCAACAGGTTAAAACTCCTTGAAGGAGAAATAGGCTTGATAACAGGTTTAATTCGGACCAGGGCCTTAACAAAACAAGTAATATCAGGAAGACTAGAAATCTTCCAAGAAATAAAAAGAAAGAGCAGGGGGTGTGTCCGAACAGTGATCCTGAGCAGTCTCAATTCTCCAGAGCTCCAGTCGAGCATCTGTTAATCCGACTATTTTTGGTGACATTCAACAGTAATAATTCATCAATTGCCCTCTATACAATAGTACTACTTAGTAGTACACTATATACCACAATATATGCTGTTTTCCTGACACTGAAGTATCGGAAGTCAGAGGCCAAAGGTGGCAGCTAACAAACAGGCAATGCACCCCCCTTCTGTTTCCCGAGGTACTCTTCCTTAGCTAAACACAAAAGCACCTAAGCACTGAGTTTGTAAACCATGCTCTTCTGATAATTAGATTAATCAGAGAAAAGCGAACAATCCTTACAATACTACATTCTAAAATGGCCACCATTGGGGAAATGGGTACACAAGAACACCTCAGCCAACATCTGGAGAAGTTTGAGAGACTTATGCTGAAAGTACTGCCGCCTAAGATGCACAATAACTACAACTCCTGATGGAATACCAGATGCAAATTTCTTGAATTGCATCAATTCAGATATGAATACAGTCGCAACAAGTAACCAACAAGGGAGGCCTAACACCATCTTTTTAAGGAGGTGGGTGAGAATTGGCGCTTATATCAATCCTATTGCCAAGTATAAAAGGGTCTATCTCTAAGACCCCTGAGGAGGATAGTGAAATAATAGGTGCGGGAATACTGGCGCTAAAGCAAGGGTAGTACTAAAAATACGGGGGTAACCTTCTGGGATCTACCTTAACAAATATATATTCGTTATGTCTGTAAAATATGTATATGTATACAAATATAGTATGAGAATAATGTACCCAACAGATATCAGAAAATATATATATTTAATATGTTAAAAAATGACAATAAGTATTTATGAGATAAATAAAACAGAGTAATCAAGTCAGTACAGTAAGTAAGTATATATACTAAATAGTAATTAATGAAGCCCTTTAAATTAGCTCGTAAAAAAGCATACAGAAAGGGAGGTGATTAACCACAGGTCTACATATATATACTATAGTGATTGCAGTAAGTAAAAAGTATACAAAACTCTATAGTAGGAAGGGGTAAAAATACACTTGGATATGTATATAAATAGCGTTGCTTAAAAATAAGACAGAGAAAATAAAACAGAAAAAATATAAACAGTTAAGAAAACTGGACGTCCAGAGTTAAAACCAAAGTGCCTTAAGTCTGATGGGTCAATACTGCAGTACCCTGAAAGTGCACTGATATAAAAGAAGCACTCGTATTTTAGATGATCTTACTGGGTAGCATTGGATCAAGCTAATAAACGAGTGAGGTACCTTGCGCTATTCTGTAAATCACAGAGTGAGAATAGATACTGTTCGTCCTGTATGTGGATGGTATTCTTAAAGTGGGCGTGTTCTCTTGGCGTCATCCACTTACGTCACCCTTTTTCCTTCTAAAATATCCAGTTGATGATCGTGTCTCATATCCTACAAGAAAAACCACCGCTAAGCTGAACTCCTCTAAGGTCTGTGAATCAAAAACAGCCGTTTGAAGGAGCGCTGTCGTATTGCAAAGCCCACAGGACAACTACCACTTGGCTGATTGCTCCCAAGGTCTGTGAACTGAAATACAGCCTTCTGAGGGAGCGCACCATTCTATGAATTGAACAACCACCAGATTATCCACCACCTGAACAGAACGCTACGGAGTAAAGGCACCTTAAAGATACAGCTAAGTCTACATAAAGGATTGCTCACAACTCCGGAGACTGACTACTTTTACACCTCCTGAAATCAGCTGGATATTTTAGAAGGAAAAAGGGTGACATAAGTGGATGACGCCAAGAGAACACGCCCACTTTAAGAGTATTTTTACCCCTTCCTACTAGTTTTGTATACTTTTTACTTACTGCAATCACTATAGTATATATATATATGTAGACCTTTGGTTAATCACCTCCCTTTCTGTATGCTTTTTTACGAGCTAATTTAAAGGGCTTCATTAATTACTATTTAGTATATATACTTACTGTACTGACTTGATTACTCTGTTTTATTTATCTCATAAATACTTATTGTCATTTTTTAACATATTAAATATATATATTTTCTGATATCTGTTGGGTACATTATTCTCATACTATATTTGTATACATATACATATTTTAGAGACATAACGAATATATATTTGATAAGGTAGATCCCAGAAGGTTACCCCCGTATTTTTAGTGCTACCCTTGCTTTAGCGCCAGTATTCCCGCACCTACTAACACCATCTTTTTGCCTAGAGAGTTTTTACAATGAGACTTCTAAAACATTTATGCATCTTGCATACTATCACTACAAGCTCTGCTTTCCTATATCCTAACACCAGTGAACAACATCTGTTACAACACCACTATTATCGGACCTTACAGAACTATTGAACATGCCTCTGCAGGCGGGACAGATTTCGATGCTGTATGTGCCTCTACAGGGGATGGGGGGGTTTCCCGGACAGCCGCAAGCATTTTGTTGACATGCTTTCCTTCTGACAACGCTGCTCCAGATGGATTATCTAGCCTACATTATGGCCAGGTATTATCAGAAGATGGACTCTTTGGGCTGATAAAATATACTCAATCCATCATTAGCATCCTAAACTTGCCTCAAAATGGATGGTATCTCCATAGAGTAACTGTTTCACTCTGATTTGTTCTGTTTTGGGTTTCTCTTTATTTTACATATGTGTTGTTCCACGTAAAATAATTTAATATAAGAATTTCAAGAGTTTGCCCTGTTTATTAAGGTATTATTACTAACAACGATGGCCTACTTATTTAATTCACACTCCAACCCTCACCTCATGTCCAGCAGCCGAGGCCATGAGAGGGAAACAATTTGATTAATGAACATAGTGCCATCATATGATTATTTGTAAAAGCAAATGCCTGCAGTTTTATAGACCACTTTTGGAAAAGGGACATATTTTCTTGCATATTAACACCTCAATGTTCCAAAGTTTTTATTATTAATTTTTCTGTCTTTAAGTACATAGAATAATTTATTAAATTTTCCAACATAGATGTTAGCTTCCTTTTTTTTTTTTTTTACCACTAGCTAGCAGCATAATTGGACCAGAATGTTATTTGTTAGCTGAAAATATTGGAGATATAAGCTTTCCCTATCCTTAATTTTAAAATATCTTTGAGCCCCATTGTGTGCCACATGCATCACTTTTAATTTTATAAAAATATATATTTTATCAGGTGCTGCTTATACGTTAGAAATTATTTGTTGTTCCAGTTCTGGCCTTTATTTTATAATTTCCATATCTTTATGTTTATATAGTAATATCTATGTTTTACTACCATTTTAACTTCCCTATACCAATTCCTATCTGTTTTTACTGAGGATCCAAGAGTGGTCCGGTTTGATATTAATATGGACAAAAAATGAGGACAACTATATTGCATGTATAACTATGTCTCTTGGGTAATGTATGTAATATTGTAATGAGTACACATCTCTTGCTCTCAGACAACTGTAATTCAGATGTAAGTTCTTGTCACTATTATGCCTGTATGTCATGTATTTCTCTGCTTGTCCTCAATAAAAATATAAATAAAGAAGAAAAGAGAAGATATCTGCTCTGTCAGGTAATTGGCAGATAAATCCTTATCTAAACCATCCTGTAAAAACTGAAGAATCCGAGGGATTCTAAAAGAATATCAGGAAAATTATGATCTATACATCATTGTAAGTTTTCCAAATTTTTCCTAGAGACAAGTTTTCTGAGAAACCTCTATGTCTCAGAACTAAGCGTTCAATTTCTGTGCCATGAAGATTTAGAGACTAAAGATCCAGATGGAAAAAATGGACCTTGAGATAAAGGTCAAGGCAGATAACTGGACATTTGAACCAGATCTGCATGCTAAATCCTGTAACGCCACGCTGGGGCAATCAAGATTACAAATGACTTTTCTAGTCCTATCTTAAAAATCATGCTGGAAAAGGAACCAGGGGAGAAAACGGATAAGCAGTTTAAAATAAACAAGGAACTACTAGAGCACCCACTACCTCTGCTTAAGGATCCCTGGACTTCGCATAGTACCTGGAAAGTTTGATGTTTAAACAAGAGACCCTCACATATATTTCTGTTAGGCCCCAAAGATCCACTATCACATAGAACACACCCTAATAAAGAGACCACTCCCCTGGATGTAGAGACTGAGTGAGAAATTCTGCCTCCCATTGTTCACTATTGAGATGTGAATCATAAGATTTAGCCTAGAATTGACTTCTGCCTAAGAGAGATTCCGAGACATCACCATCAAGGATAGGTAACTGTGAGTTCCCCCTGATGGTTGACAGAAGTTACTATTGTGACATTGTCTGTCTTGAAATGAAGATAAGACTACATTATTAACAGAGGCCAAGCTTGAAGGGTCCTGAAAATTACACAGAGTTCTATATTATTGATTGGAAACCTTAGTTCTGTGCAGTCAGAGACCCCCAAACAGTTCTCCAACCTGGAAATTTGTATCAGTGGTAATTACAAATCAGGTAGGACAAGTAAGAAGCCTCCTGAATAATAAATTGATGATTCAGAAACTGGTTTGTAGTTGAATCTAAAATATCTTTTGAGATAGCTGGATATAAACTTTGCTTCATTGACGCAGCATATAAAACTGAAGAGATCTTGTGAAAATGAGCAAATAAAAATAGTATCTGGAACTGTAATTATGAGACCTAGTACTTCTATTTACAGAGCCACTGAAGGGAGTGAAAGAGAATAAAGCTTCAGATAGGTCAGTATCAGTGTTATACATATCTACTCTGTTAGAGAAACATTCATGGACACTGAATTTGTTTGAAGAAACAACAATAGGAGTTTCAAGTAAAATTCTGTTAAAGCAAAGGAATTAGCTAGTACCAAGATATCATTCAGGTAATTAATGTGGCGAAAGCACTGCAATACCCTGAGCTCTGTTATAGACAAAAGGTTATATTGGAAAAGAGATTAAACTTCTTGTGCTATAAATCCAACAGCAAGGACCAGCACCACAGATGGATACTAGTTCCCTACAAACTAGCAAAAGGAATATTGAAGTGAAAAAACAAGTACTGTGGGCGCCTTAAAGGGCAGGTCAAAAAAATATGAGTTGATTATGTCCTAATTCATATGAAAAAAATCTTTTAACAAATGATAGGTAAATGATCAAGAAAAAAAATCTTAACAAATGATAGGTAAATGATCAAGAAAAAAACAACAGCCAATTGAAATGAATGTTAAAATATAATTTAATTAGACTTTACTAAATGTATTAAAAGAGTTCTAAGCGAAATAATTCATACAATGAGATAAATATAAAAAGGCAATACTAAATGTACATAAATAAATGCATAAAAACTTGTTTATATAAAATGAGTAATTCTCTGTAAGTGACCTATCTATGTAGAGAGAAGACCTCTAAAGACACTTCAAAATACTTAGCCTCTGCTGCAGACAGGGTTAAGGAAGCAAAAAAGCAGTACTAATGAGAGAAAACGAATCCTGGTTATTTAAGCAAAATAACAATGAGCTACAACAATGATGCTCAATTCAATTTCAAAGTTTTAGGATTGGTGTAAAACGGCAATCCTGCGCAGGTTATAGCTGTGGAGAAACAGTACCTTAATTTGTTCTGGAGCTCCAAGTGTTTTTGTAATCCAGTGTAGCGGTTATACCGCCAGCATAAAACAGCTCTGGGAACCCTCTGTGTGTGATGGGAAGAAAGCCGCCGAGCTCCTCTCCCCTGTACACTCTGGAATTCCACCCTCAGCTGTGTGATGTCCGTTTGTTGCTTCAGTGTTTCCTGGAGTACGGTGTCCTTAGTGAGCCACAATAGTGTGAAGAAAGTAGTTCCGGCAACGTTTCAGCTCTTAGCAGAGCCTTTGTCAAGTAGAGAGGTCTTCTCTCTACATAGATAGGTCACTTACAGAGAATTACTCATTTTATATAAACAAGTTTTTATGCATTTATTTATGTACATTTAGTATTGCCTTTTTATATTTATCTCATTGTATGAATTATTTCGCTTAGAACTCTTTTAATACATTTAGTAAAGTCTAATTAAATTATATTTTAACATTCATTTCAATTGGCTGTTGGTTTTTTTCTTGATCATTTACCTATCATTTGTTAAAAGATTTTTTTTTTCTTGATCATTTACCTATCATTTGTTAAATGATTTTTTTCATATGTATTAGGACATAATCAACTCATATATTTTTTTTACCTGCCCTTTAAGACGCCCACAGTACTTGTTTTTTCACTTCTATAGACAAAAGGTTACCCAGAACTTTATATTGTTTTTCAGGTACTGACCAGGCCTGGCCCTGCTTAAATTCCGAGATGATGGGATTGGGTGCATTCAGAGCAGTGTGGCGGTAGGCTGGAGTTGTAGCTAGACGAACTGATAAAGTTTTTTCAGAAAAGTGAACCTCAAAAACTGTTTAGAGTAAATTGAATTAGGAAGGTAAGCCTCCTTTAATCTAATATGGACATAAACTAACCTTGCTTAAGGTAGAATAGTTCTGTATGTTCCATTCTGAAAGATGGAATTCTTACAAACTGTTTAGAGTTCAAGATCCAAAATTGGTGTGAAGGTGTCTTCCTTCTTTGGAACAATAAAGAGATTTGATTAAAATCCCATTCCCTGTTCTTGCATTGAACTGCAATAATTATTCCCATATCTCAACAGAGGCCAAGATAAAAGGGCACCGAAATTTGAGACAGGTTGAAGAAAAAAACCTTATTTTTTTTTTCTAATGGATAGAACAAAATCTCTTTTAGAGGCCTGGTTCTTAAACAAATACAATATTCTTGAGAATAATGTTCTGAACCTAGAGGTCTGGGACAGACTGAACCCAAGCCTCCTGATTAAAAACTGCCCCCTAACAGGATTTGCATTTTACAAATCTAAACTGGAGTCCCATAAATGAGCCAAAGAATGTAATTCAGTTGTTTTATAATAAACACACTTAAATAATGGTAGAAAAGTGTTCAGAAGAAGTGTAGGGACAGATTTTGCATAAGCAAAGTAAAGCAATAAAAAAACCTAAAGAAAGATTTTGAGGAAAGAAAAAAAAATATACTCCCTTTAAGTAGCTTTAAAGATATAGTTAATGCAGGTATATAGTTGTCTAGTTTTTTGTTTTTTTTTAACCAACTTTGTGATGGCACAATAAAGGTGCAAGTAGCTGCATTCAATCTCTAAACCTTCTGCTTGCTAGGTAGCTGAGCTAATCGTTAGGCTACTACAGCTGGCTTGGCAGAAAGAGTTTGCCTCCCTAATACTCCCTTATATATTTGTGTACAAAGCAAGGGTAATAATGATATTCTCTTCTAGGGCCATATATACATAAAATATAGCTACATTTTTAACAATTAAAAGTGCCCACAACATGGCTATATGAGTCTATATATATAAAAAAAAAATTACATGCATAAGCAAGGATAAAAGTATCTGTCCCAGGGCCATATATACACATATATAGATAAACTTTTAACATTTTGAAAGTGGTCATTATCAAAGCTATATGAGTGTCTATATGTATATATATATATATATATATATATATATATATATATATATATATATATATATATATATAAATATATAAGACATACTTAACCATGAACCAGTACTGAAGCATATCAACAGAGGTACTGGAATAGGTGTATAATTGTATATCTGTAAAGGGAGGCAGAAGACGAGTCCCTGCGACCAAATTTACAGAGGGCCTATGAAGGAGTTCCAGTGAGGCAAAAAAAATCGTATCATAAACCATACCCCAAATACATCCCTCTGACAACGCTGTACTCTGAGGGGAACCGGGTTTCAACATAGACTGAAAGCCTGATAGACCGAAGAAATCATGCACATCTTCATGCTTCAACCACCTCCAACGAAGGCAAAGTAAAAAGACTAAGGTATGTGTGAGGGGTTTTATAAGGCTCTTGGGGTTTGGGAAACTTTGCCTCCTCCTAGTGGTAGGAATGTAATTCCCATATGTAATAGATTGTGGACACTCACCACCTATATGAAAGAAATGTCCGTTGCTGTTTTATTAAGGAGAGATTTATGGCTTAAATCTTGGTCAGCTGATATGGTCTCTAAGAATAGTCTATCAGTCCCTTTTGAAGGGAAAATGCTTTTTGGATCGGAATTTAATTCTATTAACCAAACTGTCACTGGGGGAAAGGGGGCTTTTCTACCTTAGGGCAAAAAGTCTAATGGAAAGTACGTACAAACAAATCATTTTTGTTCCTTTAGCTCTGCTAGAGGTCAAAAGTCCCTATCCAACCAGAGGTCTGAATCCTCCAAGCCTTCATGGAAGCCTGGATCTTTTTGGTCTAAGAACAAAGAGACCAAAAAGTCAAATTCAAATCAGAAATCTGCATGAAGGGATGGCCCCCTGTCTAGAAGATCTGCTGGTAGGGGGCAGATTGATTTGGTTTCAGAAGGCCTGGTCTCAATAAGTTCAGGATCCCTGGGTTCTCAATAATATATCCAAGGATTATTGCATAGGCTTTCGCACTAGACCTCCTTGGTTTTATCTGTCTCAAGTTCCAAAGGATCCTGTAAAGGCTGCTGCCTGTGTTCAATGTGTTCAAGAGCTAGAGGACATGAGAGTGATCCAACCTGTTCTAATTTCTCAACAGGGACAGGGTTTCTATTCCAAACTCTTCATAGTCCTAAAGACTCTGAACAAATGCATTTGTGTACCTTCTTTAAAAATGGAAACGATCCATACTATTTTGCCTCTAGTTCAGGAAAGTCAAAATGACAACCATAGACTTAAAGGATGCATATCTGCATATCCCAATTCACAAGGATCATTTCCAGTTTCTAAGTTTTGCTTTTCTCAACAAACATTACTAATTTGTGTCCCTCCCCTTTGGTCTGGCAACAGCCCCTTGCATCTTCACAAAGGTATTGGGGCTCTCTAAGAGGTGATCAGAGCTCAGGGAATCTCCATTGTCCCTTATTTGCATAATATTTTGGTCCAAGCTCTGTCTCTTTCTCTGGCTGCTGCTCATACCCAAGGAATGGTATCTTTCCTTCAGGAACATTGATGGGAAATCAATGTCCCCCAAAGTTCTTGATCTCCAGCCAATAGGGTGTTTTTTCTGGGAGTGATAATAGACTGTGTTCAAATGCACTTATTTCTCACAGATCCTTGCAGAACTAAACTTCAGTATGCCTATCATTCCCTACAGATGGTTAATTCTCCATCTGTAGAACAATGTATGAAAGTAGTGGGTCTTGTGGTAGCAGCATCAGATTTAGTACCTTTTGCTTGCTTTAATCTTTGTCCTCTCCAATTGCCCATGCTTCAACAATAGTCAAAGTATTGTTTCCATCTGGAACAGCAGACATAGCTCAGTTCTTCAGTCAAAAATCTCTCTCATGGGAAATTCCTTATTTGACCCTTGGAGCATATTTTCTTCTGCCTATCTGGACCGTAGTCACTACAGATGCAGTCTGATGTTTTGGGGCGCTGTTCGGGAGTCCCGGAGGGTGCAGGGAGTATGGTCCCCTCAGGAGTCAAGCAGAGGCGTAACTAGAATCCACAGGGCCCAGGTGCAAGAATCTAAGAAGGCCCCCCCCCCCAAAAAAAAAAATGTGAATTTGACACAATATGAGACAATAAGCACTGTGATATTACTGTGACACTAGCACCAATTTACTCCGACAATAAGCACTGTGATATTACTGTGACACTAGCACCAATTTACTCCGTTTCTCGGTTGGCAAACCGTTTCATCAGGCATCATGATGAAACGGTTTGCCAACCGAGAAACGCGTTGCAATCATTGGGGCCAACTGGGTGACCCTGTAATCCACTTTGTATAACAACCCTGGTGTTGTTTTTAAATTTTTGTTTTTAATAAATATTTGCAAATTTTTACTTTTGGAGTGGATCTCATTTCCTACCATCTGCCTGCAATCACTATTAAGTGCACAGCTACTGAGAAGCATTAAACCTGCCTTTGTTTTCACTGCATCAATACCAAAAGATCGTTTGTTTGGGTGAGCTGCCACACCTGCCTGAATCTGCAGCCTGTATCTACCAGCACATTGGTGTGCTTTGTGAGTATGTGAGTACCCACTTTATACTATAAAGCACATTTCTATGTATCATCCTTAATGGTCTGCACATATAGTGCTCTCTGTTTGTTTTACACCTGTTGCAGAACTACAGTATTGGAAGTATCCTTGAAAGGGTGAGCTGTCACACCCATCTAAATCTACAGCCTGCCCCTACCAGCACATGAGTGTGCTCGTGGAGTATGTGAGTACTCATTTGGCTATTCTGTTGCTTTTTCTTATGTCTTCAATCAGACTATACCACACATGAGGCGCCCCTCTGTTTTTTATTTCTCCTAGTTCTTGCCTGGATCATCCGGTTGAGAGGAGGCAGCCGCCGCTCAGCTATCAACTTATTTGTAAAAAGAGACATTTTCTTTCCTGTATACTCCAAAAGGGATTTATATAACCTTATATTGATATATTTTTCACCTCATAAGATAACATTAGTTTGTTTAAGTTTTAAATTGTCTTTAAGAGTTATCAATAACTACCATCTGAATTGTATACCATTCTGCGCCCCCTCCACTGTGATTTTATCATGTATTAGAATAAGCACTCTGATATTACTGTGACACTGGCACCAATTTACTCAGACAATAAGCACTGTGATATTACTGTGACACTGGCACCAATTTACTCAGACAATAAGCACTGTGATATTACTGTGACACTGGCACCAATTTACTCAGACAAGAAGCACTGTGATATTACTGTGACACTGGCACCAATTTACTCAGACAATAAGCACTGTGATATTACTGTGACACTGGCACCAATTAGCTCAGACCTTAATCACTGTGATATTACTTTGACACTGGCACCAATTAGCTCAGACAATAAGCACTGTGATATTACTGTGACACTGGCACAAATTATCTCAGACAATAAGCACTGTGATATTACTGTGACACTGGCACCAATTAGCTCAGACAATAAGCACTGTGATATTACTGTGACACTGGCACCAATTTACTCAGACAATAAGCACTGTAATATTACTGTGACACTGGCACCAATTATCTCAGACAATAAGCACTGTGATATTACTGTGACTCACAGTAATATCACAGTGCTTATTGTCTGAGAAAATTGGTGCCAGTGTCACAGTAATATCACAGTGCTTATTGTCTGAGATAATTAGTGCCAGCCCAGTGTCACAGGATATATTGCTTTAAATTACAAAAATGTATTGTGCTATCATCTATGATATAACACTTACAGAATGCCAAAACAACATGATTACATTTATTTCAAATCACATGACACGTTTATTTACAAAACTATACAATAAACAGTTGTTTGAAACTTTGATCATTGAGTTATTTATAATTAATAACAAAGCAAACTTATCCTGGATACTTGACCTCCCTAAGTAAAAAAACAATTGAATTCATAGTCCATACTGTGCAAGCTAAGTGACCTTGGTATGGTGCAATGTGAGATATGGCTACCTATGTAATTACATAGGTAGCCAGATCTCACATTGCACCATACCAGCAGGATCACTTACCTTGCACAGTATGTATACTCACTCAAACACCATGATTATTAACACTTCACACACACAATCACTTCACTACATATGACCATTTGGATTTGATTCAAGCCATTCTATATATATTATTGGCCAAATCACACACAGCCCACTCACCAGGTCTAGTAACCTCCAAAACAATTTAGTCACACTTTAAGCCCCTATTTATTAACCCCTACCCATAACCTGTGCCAATCAGTCTCTAACTCTCTAGGTATACAGGGGTTTGTGAACCCTCTCTCAGTACAGGGGGTTTGTGTATAAGCAGCATTTTGTGTTCTGTAATTGTCACTATCTCTGATTAGGAAGATTTACTGTTTCTGTTTGTAAACAATATTGTGGTGGGTGAGACTAGAGAAGACAACAATGACCCGGGCCCAGGGGTAGATAGAACAGACCAGCCAGGGGGGCAGAGCCAGAGAGACTATTTAATGAAGAAATCAGTCACTGTATTCACATGCACGTACACAGGGACTAATCTTTTATAAATATTATTTTATTTGCATATAGTGTACACTGTAGAATATTTTTTTAAAGTGATTGCACGCCTATTTCTTTGTTTATGCAGCAAGGCCAGTGGAAAGGGTCACTCACTCAGGAGATTTTCTCTCCCACCAGCCAGAGCCGCAACAGTACACCATGAGCAACCCCCCCCCCCCCCGCACGGCCCCCCCTCAGTGTGACTCTGAGCTAAGCACCGTCTGTGGCACCCCTCAATCTGCTCACCTGACTGTGCCCCAGGCGCCCCCCCCCCCTTGGCCAGCCCCCCCCCCACTCTGACACGGAGAGGCGAGAGGAGCCCTCACTCAGCCTCACCATACCCCCACGGCCCCCCCTCTGTCTGACTCTGAATAGTCGTGGTCTGAGGCTGAGCTTACCTGATTGTTTGATGTCCCGCTAGCCAGAAGACTCCAGACAGGACCAGTGCCAGAGCAAGACAATATCTTCCACCTGACCCAGACCACGCATGCACAGTCAGTCCACGACGACTCACTCCTGTCTCCTGCTACTGACTAGGCTGCACTGCACGTGCAGTCACAAGAAAAATGTTGAGATACACGTGTGCGGTGCAGCCAGTCAGTGAGTCAGGAGGGAGGAGGAGGGAAAGTTACTTCTGAACTTCCAGGGCAGCCAGCGGCAGAGCAGCCAGACGAGTGACGACTGACAACAAAGTGCAATGTGCTGCAGCTTCTGCACTGATGTCTGGCATGTCTGCTGCCGCAATGCAAATTATAAAATAAAAATAATATATATAGTGTGTGAATCGAAGGTTGGGGGGAAAAATACAAAAAAGAATAATTAAAAAAAAAAAGAAAAAAACAACCACCTGCCTCTTGGGCCCCCCTTTGTGTGGGAGACCTGCTGGGCCCGGTTGCAATGGCGACCGTCGCACCACTGTTAGTTACGCCCCTGGAGTCAAGGTTACCTATTAACATCCTAGAACTTGGTATGATTATTCAGGCCCTTCAATCTTGGCCCCTTCTGAAACAGGAAAAATTAATTTGATTCCAGTCAGACGTCACTGCCGTGACATACATCAATTATCAGAGAGGGACTCAAAGTCCCTTAGCTATGCGAGAGGTATCTCACATTCTGTCTTAGGCAAAGGAAAACCACTGCACTTTATCGGCCATTCACATTCCCAGAGTGAACAATTGGGAAGCAGATTACCTAAGTCGTCAGTCCGTCCATCCATCCAGGAGAATGGTCTCTTTATTAGGACATGTTTGATCAATTTGCCCAGAGGTGGAATCTTCCAGAGCTAGATCTAATGGGGTCCAAATTAAACTGCATACTTCCGGTTTATTGCACCAGGTCAAGATATCCAAGAGCTCACATGATAGACGCTGTAGTCTGTCCTTGGAACTTAAAGGGACACTGTACCCAAAACATTTTTGTAATTCAGAAAGAGCATGCAATTTTAAGCAACTTTCTAATTTACTCCTATTATCAATTTTTCTTCGTTCTCTTGCTATCATTATTTGAAAAAGAAGGCATCTAAGCTTTTTTTTTTGTTTCAGTACTCTGGACAGCACTTTTTTATTGGTGGATGAATTTATCCACCAATCAGCACGGACAACCCAGGTTGTTCACCAAAAATGGGCCGGCATCTAAACTTACATTCTTGAATTTCAAATAAAGATACCAAGAGAATGAAGAAAATTTGATAATAGGAGTAAATTAGAAAGTTGCTTAAAATTTCATGCTCAATCTGAATCACGAAAGAAAAAATTTGGGTACAGTGTCCCTTTAAGTCTGGCATATTTCCTCCGTTTGTTCTTCTTCCTTGCCATCATGACTGAGGTAGACTATTCTTAAGGCTTACTTGGTTGCGGGAAAACCACCTCCAAAAAAGAGTAACTTCAGATTTGCAAGGTGGCAACTTGGTCTTCTCTCCATACCTTTTCTAAATTTTACCATTTTGATAATTATGCTTCTTCCAGTGACAGGGTCTGGCAAATAGGAACTGCCATCGTTTTGTCCACCAACATGGACTCTCAGCTTGGCTATTGTATCCCACATGTTATGGACACGTATGGACTCTCATCTTACAAACAAAAACAGATTTATACTTATCGATTAAAAAAATTATTTCATGATGATGAGAGTCCATAGGACCTGCCCGTATTTTTGCTATATGGGCAACAGTTCTTATTTGCACCTCTTAACCCTGCTTTCTGTCTCTCCTACCTTTTCTTTCTCCTCTGCTGTCTGGGGAGAAGGAGGTAGGAGGGATTAAAGCTCTTGTTACCTCCTCCTAGTGGTAGGAAATATATCCCACATGTTATTGACACCTAAAGAAAGATAATTATCGGTAAGTATAAATTCTGTTGGCACACTTCAGTATGATGCATTTTAGCTATTTTACAGTGGCAGATTTATCTGCCACTTATCTCTGTAAAACTTTGTTACTGTAATATACCTTAAATGGCACTTTTTGTTTCCTAAGATATGGAGAGTCCACAACGTCCTTCAATTACTAGTGGGAATATCACTCCTGGCCAGCGGGAGGAGGCAAAGAGCACCACAGCAAAGCTGTTAAGTGTCACTCCCCTACCCATAATCCCCAGGCATTCTCTTTGCCTCTGTCAATGAAGGAGGTGAAGTTTGGTGTCTGAAGAAATGAATTCCTTTTTCGGGTACTTTTCCCTGCAAGCAAGAATTTGGGTTTAGCTGAGTCCACGTCAATCTCTTCAGTAGAGTAGTAGTGGCTTTTAAGCAGTTAGGAAGTTGTGAGGTAGTACTTGCTTTGTTTCCTAACACATTCCTAACACATTGCTGCCCATGGTACAGAAAGCCAGAGTTGGTTACTCTGTTCTTTCTTTTTCTACAGGTCTCTGTGAGTATGTGTCCTTTCATGCCTTGTGAGCTGTCTGCCTGCCGGACAGCTAGACTTCAGGTAAGTGCTTTTGTCTTCTAGGTCTTGGACACTTGCACTTCAGAAGAATATGTAATTTGCAGTAGATGGGGACATTTTTAAAATCCTTTGTACAGGATTTTCTTTGGCAGTGGGCAGGCACATTATGTATGTTGGGACTAGGGCCCCTATTTATCAAAGGTGTTGCGGACCTGATCCGACAGTGCAGATCAGGTCCGCAACACCTTGCTAAATGCGGAGAGCAGTACGCTCTCCGCATTTAACATTGCACCAGCAGCTCACAAGAGCTGCTGGTGCAATGCCGCCCCCTGCTGACTCGCGGCCAATCAGCCACCAGCATGGGGGTGTCAATCAACCCTATCGTACTCGATCGGGTTGATTTCCGGCGATTCCTGTCCGCCTGCTCAGAGCAGGCGGACAGGGTTATGGAGCAGCGGTCTTTAGACCGCTGCTTCATAACTAGCGTTTCTGGCGAGTCTGAAGACTCGCCAGAAACACGGGCCCACAAGCTCCATACGGAGCTTGATAAATGGGCCCCTAGGGGTTAATCTTCCCTTTATTGGGACCTTTTTTCTCTTTGGCCTTATTTTGTTGAAATACTTTATTAGTATGTGTGTGGCTTATGTTTTATACAGGGATTTATGTATAAACTTAAAATTTGGCAGATGGTTTTCTTTGCTTGCTTAGCTAGAACAGGCTAACTGACAGACTGCTTGAGCGTTTGTGTAAATTAAGCTCCGGTGTTGTAGGCAGAGGGAAACGCGTGCCTTTTACTTGCTGCGTAGTTTCCTCTCTCTGCCGATCATGTGACCTCTCTCTGCTGACAGATATTCACGGAGCGGAGCGGCGTCATTGAATTTCAGTCTCTTCAGTGTCGATCAGCCTGTCTGAGGTGTAGGGTGCCTGATTGGTTTATTATTTTAAAGAATTTTTGCATAACGTTAAGCGGCTGTGGTATTAAAAATTCTTAAAGGGATAGTGTATTTAAAAAAACTCTGCAATTTGGGGAATTTTTTATTTAGTATTATGGACTTGTTATACCTTGAGGCACGTTGTTTTGCCTATGCAATTCTGTGCTGCATGCTTAGCTAGAACACTTCAATTTAAAGATAAATTGTTGCCCTCTGAGCCCAATCTCTCTCAGCAATGCCACAGCTTTCTCCTCAAACGTTCCAAGCCTCTATGGCGTCACATACAGTGCCCAGCAGTTCCTCTCATCCTCCTGGAGGAGTTTATTTGCCTGCAGATTTTGCTGCACAGGTATCTTCTGCGGTATCTGTGTTATTATCTGCTTTTCCTATGCTGGGAAAACGCAAGAGAAAAATTAGACATTCAGATAGTAAGGTTTCTATTCCACCTACTGCTACGCAGGTTGCCCTCTCTTGTAAGTCTGATGAGGAAGATATGTCGGTAGCCTCTGAGGGTGAAATCTCAGATTCGGACAGTATTATTCCTTCATCTGATACTAAAGAAGTAAACTTCAGATTTACGCTTGAACTCCTTCATGTACTTTATAAGGAGGCATTGGCTACTTTGGACAACTCTGATACTTATGTCGTTGTCAACCCTAAGAATTCGAGTAAACTTAATAAATACTATGATGTTCCTTCCTCTGTGGAAGTTTTTACTGCCCCAGACCATGTGACAGATATTATTTCACAGGAATGGGAGAAGCCAGGGATTACTTTCTCCCCGTCACCTGTATTTAAAAGGAAGTTTCCTGTTGCTGACTCCATTAAAGATTCTTGGCGCATTGTGCCTAAACTAGAAGGGGCTATTACTACTCTGGGTAAGAGAACTGCGATCCCTATAGAGGATAGTTGCTCCTTTAAGGATCCCATGGACAAAAAGCTGGAAGCTTATTTGAAGAAGATGTATGTTCATCAAGGTCTTCAATGGCAACCTGCAGTTTGTATTGCCACAGTGGCAAGTGCGGCATCTTATTGGTGCAATGCCTTGTCTGAATCAATTTTAGTAGAGACTCTGTTAGAGGAGATGCAAGTTAGGATTAAGGCTCTCAAACTAGCCAATTCCTTTATTTCTGATGCTAACATGCAAATTATTAAACTGGGAGCCAAGATGTCTGGCTTCTCTGTCCTAGCCCATAGGGCATTGTGGCTAAAATCTTGGTCAGCTGATGTTACCTCTAAGTCCAACCTTCTGGCGCTTCCTTACAAGGGTAAGACCTTGTTTAGACCTGGTCTGGCAGAAATAATTTCTGATATTACGGGTGGAAAAGGTTCTTTTCTACCACAAGACAAGAAGAACAGACTCAAAGGATGTCAAAGTAATTTTTGTTCCTTTTGTAACTTCAAAGGTCAAAATTCTTCCTCTCCCTCTTCCAAGCAGGAGCAGTCTAAGTCTTCTTTGAAGCCCAATCAGTCTTGGAATATGGGAAAGCAATCAAAGAAACCCTCAGCTGAGTCTAAGTCAGCATGAAGGGTCGGCCCCCGGTCCAGGATCGGATCAAGTGGGGGGCAGACTTTCCCTGTTTTGTCAAGCGTGGAGACGAGATGTCCCAGATCTTTGGGCTGTGAACATAGTATCTTAGGGTTACAAAATAGAATTCAAAACTTTCCCACCTAGGGGCAGGGGCAGGTTCCATCTCTCAAGATTATCTGCAGACCAGGTAAAAAGAGAGGCATTCTTAAACTGCGTTCAGGACCTTTCCTCCCTGGGAGTGATTGTTCCAGTTCCAGTAAGGGAACAGGGTCTAGGATTCTATTCAAATCTGTTTGTGGTTCCCAAAAAAAAGGGAACTTTTTGACCCATTTTAGACCTAAAGTGCCTCAACAAGTTTCTCAGGGTACCGTCCTTCAAAATGGAAACCATTCGTTCCATTCTTCCTTTGGTCCAAGAGGGTCAGTTCATGACAACCATAGACCTGAAGAACGTGTATCTTCATGTTCCCATCCACAGGGATCATCACAAATTCCTGAGATTCACCTTTCTAGACAAACCCTTTCAGTTTGTGGCTCTTCCGTTTGGACTTGCCACAGCTCCCAGAATTTTATCAAAGGTTCTGGGGGCTCTTTTGGCAGTGATCAAGTCTCTGGGAATTGCAGTGGCTCCATACCTGGATGACATATTGGTTCAGGCTCCATCTTTTCAACAAGCAAACTTTCATACAGAGATCTTGTTGTCTTTTCTACATTCCCACGGTTGGAAAGTGAATCTGGAAAAGAGTTCCATTGTTCCAACTACAAGAGTGGTTTTCTTAGGGACTATAATAGATTCCCTATATATGAAAATATTTCTGAAGGTCAGAAAATCCAAAATTCTCTCATCTTGCCTCTCTCTTCAGTCTACTTTTCGGCCATCATTGGCTCAATGTATGGAGGTAATTGATCTGATGGTTGCTTCCATTGACATCATTCCCTTTGCTCGATTCCATTTGAGAGCGCTGCAATTATGCATGCTCAGACAATGGAACGGAGACCATTCGGATCTGTCTCAGAGGATAGATCTAGACCAGTCGACAAGAGACTCTCATGGTGGCTTTCTCAGGACCATCTGTCTTAGGGCACATGCTTCCGGAGACCTTCCTGGGTGATTATGACCACGGATGCCAGCCTGCTAGGCTGGGGAGCAGTCTGGGACTTGTTAAAGGTGCAGGGACTATAGACTCGGGAGGAGTCTGCTCTCCCCATAAACATCTTGGAGTTGAGAGCGATTTACAATGCTCTGTTGCCTTGGCCTCAGTTGTCTTTAGCCCAGTTTATCAGGTTTCAGACGGACAACATCACCTCAGTGGCTTACAGCAACCACCAGGGAGGAACTCGGAGTTCCTTAGCCATGAAGGAGGTGGCACGGATTATTCAGTGGGCAGAAGCTCACAATTGTTGTCTATCTGCCATCCACATTCCTGGAGTGGACAACTGGGCTCTCCATCCGGAGGTGTTCTCCAGGTTAACCCTCCAATGGGGGGTGCCAGAGTTGGACCTTATGGCGTCTCGGCAGAACACCAAGGTACGGTTCAAAGTCAAGAGATCCTCCGGCCACTCTGATAGATGCTCTGGCGGTTCTTTGGGATTTCGGTCTAGCATACCTGTTTCCTCAGTTTGAGCTCCTTCCACAAGTTATTGCTCGTATCAAACAAGAGAGAGCATCGGTAATTCTAATAGTTCCTGCATGGCCTCGCAGGATCTGGTATGCAGACCTAGTGAAGATGTCATCTCGGCCGCCTTGGAGATTGCTTCTGAGGAAGGACCTTCTAACTCAGGGTCCTTTCATCCAACCAAATCTTGTTTCTCTGAAGCTGACTGCTTGGAGATTGAACGCTTAGTTATGTCTAAGTGTGGATTTCTTTCATGTAATTAGCAAGAGTCCATGAGCTAGTGACGTATGGGGATATACATTCCTACCAGGAGGGGCAAAGTTTCCCAAACCTCAAAATGCCTACAAATACACCCCTCACCACACCCACAAATCAGTTTTACAAACTTTGCCTCCTATGGAGGTGGTGAAGTAAGTTTGTGCTAGATTCTACGTTGATATGCGCTCCGCAGCAGGTTGGAGCCCGGTTTTCCTCTCAGCGTGCAGTGAATGTCAGAGGGATGTGAGGAGAGTATTGCCTATTTGAATGCAATGATCTCCTTCTACGGGGTCTATTTCATAGGTTCTCTGTTATCGGTCGTAGAGATTCATCTCTTACCTCCCTTCTCAGATCGACGATATACTCTTATATATATATATACCATTACCTCTGCTGATTTTCGTTTCAGTACTGGTTTGGCTTTCTACAACATGTAGATGAGTGTCCTGGGGTAAGTAAGTCTTATTTTCTGTGACACTCTAAGCTATGGTTGGGCACTTTTTTAATAAAGTTCTAAATATATGTATTCAAACATTTATTTGCCTTGACTCAGGATGTTCAACATTCCTTATTTTCAGACAGTCAGTTTCATATTTGGGATAATGCATTTGAATCAATCATTTTTTCTTACCTTAAAAATTTGACTTTTCCCTGTGGGCTGTTAGGCTCGCGGGGGCTGAAAATGCTTCATTTTATTGCGTCATTCTTGGCGCAGACTTTTTTGGCGCAAATTTTTTTTTCTGTTTCCAGCGTCATACGTGTCGCCGGAAGTTGCGTCATTTTTTGACGTTTTTTGGCGTCAAAAGTGTCAGCGTTCCGGATGTGGCGTCATTTTTGGCGCCAAAAGCATTTAGGCGCCAAATAATGTGGGCGTCTTATTTGGCGCTAAAAAAATATGGGCGTCACTTTTGTCTCCACATTATTTAAGTCTCTTTATTTATTGCTTCTGGTTGCTAGAAGCTTGTTCACTGGCATTTTTTCCCATTCCTGAAACTGTCATTTAAGGAATTTGATCTATTTTGCTTTATATGTTGTTTTTTCTATTACATATTGCAAGATGTCAGAAGATACTTCAGGAAAATCGCTGCCTGGTGCTGGAGCTACCAAAGCTAAGTGTATCTGCTGTAAACTTTTGGTATCTGTTCCTCCAGCTGTTGTTTGTATTGAATGTCATGACAAACTTGTTAATGCACATAAAATTTCCTTTAGTAAAGTTCCATTACCTGTTGCTGTTCCGTCAACATCTAATACTCAGAGTGTTCCTGATAACATAAGAGATTTTGTTTCTGAATCCATTAAGAAGGCTTTGTCTGTTATTCCTCCTTCTAGTAAACATAAAAAATCTTTTAAAACTTCTCATTGTTCAGATGAATTTTTAAATGAACATCATCATTCTGATTCTGATAATGGTTCTTCTGGTTCAGAGGATTCTGTCTCAGAGGTTGATGCTGATAAATCTTCATATTTATTTAAAATGGAATTTATTCGTTCTTTACTTAAAGAAGTTCTAATTGCTTTAGAAATTGAGGATTCTGGTCCTCTTGATACTAAATCTAAACATTTAGATAAGGTTTTTAAATCTCCTGTAGTTATTCCAGAAGTTTTTCCTGTTCCTAGTGCTATTTCTGAAGTAATTTCCAGGGAATGGAATAATTTGGGTAATTCATTCACTCCCTCTAAACGTTTTAAGCAATTATATCCTGTGCCATCTGACAGATTAGAGTTTTGGGACAAAATCCCTAAGGTTGATGGGGCTATCTCTACTCTTGCTAAGCGTACTACGATTCCTACGGCAGATGGTACTTCCTTTAAGGATCCTTTAGATAGGAAAATTGAATCCTTTCTAAGAAAAGCCTATTTGTGTTCAGGTAATCTTCTTAGACCTGCTATATCTTTGGCGGATGTTGCTGCAGCTTCAACTTTTTGGTTGGAAGCTTTAGCACAACAAGTCACAGATCATAATTCTCATAGCATTATTATTCTTCAACATGCTAATAATTTTATTTGTGATGCCATCTTTGATATCATTAGGGTTGATGTCAGGTATATGTCTCTAGCTATTTTAGCTAGAAGAGCTTTATGGCTTAAAACTTGGAATGCTGATATGTCTTCTAAGTCTACTCTGCTTTCCCTTTCTTTCCAGGGTAATAAATTATTTGGTTCTCAGTTGGATTCTATTATTTCAACTGTTACTGGAGGGAAAGGAACTTTTTTACCACAGGATAAAAAATCTAAAGGTAAATTCAGGTCTAATAATCGTTTTCGTTCCTTTCGTCACAACAAGGAACAGAAACCTGATCCTTCATCCTCAGGAGCGGTATCAGTTTGGAAACCATCTCCAGTCTGGAATAAATCCAAGCCTTCTAGAAAATCAAAGCCAGCTTCTAAGTCCACATGAAGGTGCGGCCCTCATTCCAGCTCAGCTGGTAGGGGGCAGATTACGTTTTTTCAAAGAAATTTGGATCAAATCTGTTCACAATCTTTGGATTCAGAACATTGTTTCAGAAGGGTACAGAATTGGCTTCAAAATAAGACCTCCTGCAAAGAGATTTTTTCTTTCCCGTGTCCCAGTAAATCCAGCGAAGGCTCAAGCATTTCTGAAATGTGTTTCAGATCTAGAGTTGGCTGGAGTAATTATGCCAGTTCCAGTTCTGGAACGGGGGCTGGGGTTTTATTCAAATCTCTTCATTGTACCAAAGAAAGAGAATTCCTTCAGACCAGTTCGGGATCTAAAGATATTGTATCGTTATGTAAGGATACCAACATTCAAAATGGTAACTATAAGGACTATCCTGCCTTTTGTTCAGCAATGGCATTATATGTCTACAATAGATTTACAGGATGCATATCTACATATTCCGATTCATCCAGATCACTTTCAGTTTCTGAGATTCTCTTTCCTAGACAAGCATTACCAGTTTGTGGCTCTACCATTTGGTCTAGCAACAGCTCCAAGAATTTTTACAAAGGTTCTCGGTGCCCTTCTGTCTGTAATCAGAGAACAGGGTATTGTGGTATTTCCTTATTTGGACGATATCTTGGTACTTGCTCAGTCTTTACATTTAGCAAAATCTCATACAAATCGACTTGTGTTGTTACTTCAAGATCATGGTTGGAGGATCAATTTACTAAAAAGTTCATTGATTCCTCAGACAAGGGTAACCTTTTTGGGTTTCCAGATAGATTCAGTGTCCATGACTCTATCTTTGACAGACAAGAGACGTCTAAAATTGATATCAGCTTGTCGAAACCTTCAGTCACAATCATTCCCTTCGGTAGCCTTATGCATGGAAATTCTAGGTCTTATGACTGCTGCATCGGACGCGATCCCCTTTGCTCGTTTTCACATGCGACCTCTTCAGCTCTGTATGCTGAACCAATGGTGCAGGGATTACACAAAGATATCTCAATTAATATCTTTAAAACCGATTGTACGACACTCTCTGACGTGGTGGACAGATCACCATCGTTTAATTCAGGGGGCTTCTTTTGTTCTTCCGACCTGGACTGTGATTTCAACAGATGCAAGTCTTACAGGTTGGGGAGCTGTGTGGGGGTCTCTGACGGCACAAGGGGTTTGGGAATCTCAGGAGGTGAGATTACCGATCAATATTTTGGAACTCCGTGCAATTTTCAGAGCTCTTCAGTCTTGGCCTCTTCTGAAGAGAGAATCGTTCATTTGTTTTCAGACAGACAATGTCACAACTATAGCATACATCAATCATCACAGCACACTAAGTTTCTAGATGCTCGACACCTTATTACTGCTGTCTTCATTATTTGCAAATTACTGCTGATACATGATATTATACATACATACTTGAAGATTGAGGTGTGTGATAGTATGGAATATCGACCAATGATATATAAGCGTTACATTGTGTGAATGTGAACACTCCAGCTGAACGTGTATACTTTAAACTTTAAACACTGCATGTTACTATGTATACTTTAAACACTGCATGTTACTATTGCTATTTGGTTTTGCTTCCTGTGTCGATACCCGCCAAACAGACTGATCATTATTTTAGAGATACCTATACAAATTATACTAATAAGTAACAGTTTGTTACAAAACCCGTCAGTGATACTGTATATTGGCGTATGTGAAGGGTAATATTACTTGAGTCCCTACTTCACAGGTCCCTAAAGTGTGAATATAAATGTGTATATAAGTTCTCTGAAAGGTCAGATTTCTGCATTATCTATTTTGTTACACAAGCGTCCGGCTGATGTGCAGATGTTCAATCTTTTTGTCAGGCCTACCTGTGTTTAAACCTGTTGCTCCTCCTTGGAGCCTTAATCTTGTTCTTAAAGTTTTGCAGCAGGCTCTGTTTGAGCCAATGCATTCCAAAGATATGAAGTTGCTATCTTGGAAGGTTTTGTTTCTTATTTCTATCTCTTCTGCTCAGAGAGTTTCGGAACTCTCGGCTTTGCAGTGTGAGGAAGGGGGTTACAGAAACCCAAAAACCCAATGGTTCTAAATAATAGTATTTTTAATTTAAGTGATATTAATCTAACACAGAGGTGTTAGACAAAGGACTTTCATTTGCACCCTCCCAGAAATTCAACAAGTTCAATGCATATGTTGATGCACATAAGTTCATGAAAAATCTCACTGTAAAAAAATGGTTTCTAAAGAAACCTTGTGAGAGAGAAGCGCTTAATACTGAAAGAGGAGATGAGAATGCCTTTGTTCATTCAAATCTGAGACAGAAAATCCCACTTTTATCCAAAATATATCAAAGGGGGAGCATTAGAAACATTTGAGAAATTAATCACTACTGATATACAGAACTTAGATGTGAATAAATCCAACAAAAATAAAAATCAGAATATTTCCAAAGCACAGCTATCACAGATAAAGGAATTAGAAGATAATAAGAATGTTATCGTAAAACCTGCAGATAAAGACGGGGGGATAGTTGTAATGAATTAAGGAGATTATTTGAAAATGGCTTATCTATTACTGAATGACAAGACCACATATAGAATTCTAAACAGAGATCCCTTAGAAAAGTTTGCTAAAGAATTGAGAGAGCTTGTATGAAAAGCGAAAGATATAGGTATTTTAAATGAAAAAGAGAGTCTCTATCTTGTACAGAGTAATCCAAAAATACTGCTACTATACTGTCTACCCAAAATCCACAAATCTGTAAATAAACCACCAGGTAGACCAATAGTGTCCAGGATAAAGTATATTGACTGTTATTTACAAGGTTATGTGAAGAACCTTCTATCACATCTTAAAGATTCTACTGATGTATTACATATCCTAAGATCTCTAGAATGGCAAAATGATTTTCTAATAGCAACCTGTGACATCTCTTCACTATATACTAGCATTAGACATAGTGATGGTATTGAGGCAGTGAACTTTTATCTGCAAAATAATACCTTGAGAGATGAACAAAAAAACTTTATTTTATATGGTATCAGCTACATCCTCACTCATAACTATTTCAGTTTTGAAGGTAAATTTTACGTACAAGAGTGTGGAACGGCCATGGGAACCAGATTTGCTCCAAGTTATGCAAATTTATTTATGGGTCTATGGGAACACATTTTCCTGGACTCAGTAGATCTTGGGGCAAATCTGGTCCTCTATAAGAGGTATATAGACGATATTTTGATCATTTGGAAGGGTACCAGTGAGGATTTATCTTGGTTCTTTTCAAGAATGAATAATATTAAAAATCTAAAATTCACTTATGAGGTCAGCAGTGAAATGGCTCATTTTCTAGACTTAGAGATATTTATAAAGAAAGGGAAGATTTGTACAAAAACCTACTTCGAGCAGGTAGATGCTAACAGCTATATACATGCCACCAGATGCCATTTAGATAAATGGAAACTCAATTGGTGATTATGTGGCACAGGCAAAGGTTTTGGAAGATAAATTTATTGAAGTTAGCAAATTTGAGTGTGTTGGGAAAGCAAAAAAATGAAGATTAGAGTCAGATAGGGAAAGATTACTAAAACCTAAAAATGACAAATTATCCATGAATAATAAAAATGAGATATTTGTCCCTTTTATTACACAATATAACCAAAATAAATATGAGCTAGAAAAGATCTTTAAAAGGCATTGGTATATTTTAAAATCAGATAAAATACTTGGACAGCATCTCCCCAACTATCCACAAATTGTATATAGGAGGTGCAAAAATGTAAAAACTATGTTGGCCCCAACAGATATTGGTAAAAATAAGAGCATGTTTAATAATGCAAAAACTTTATGGGGAAAGGAAGTTCTAGGGTTTTACCCATGCTTAAAGTGCAAGTCTTATTAGTATGCTTCTAAGAAGAAATCCTTCAATTCTACTGTAACAGGCAGAGAGTTCAAAATAAATTACATATATAGATGCTCAGACTCCAATATAGTCTATTTAATACAATGTTTGTGTGGTAAACAGTACATTGGAGAGTCAGAAAGGCCTGTAAAAGATAGGATTTGTGAGCACATAAACTCAATAGAAAATATGAAATCAGAAATGAATTATTAAAAAGAGAGACCAAAAGAATCGTTGAATTAAACACATCACCTAAGGGTTTAAATTTAGATTTTGATTAAGGGTGTTTTTTGGATTCTAAATTATACCCTAATTAGACCTTATAATAGAAGAATATTTCCATGTTTTTTTGTAGGCGGGGTTTAATAGAATATAAAAGTGAAAAATAAATTGAAAAATATGAATTAATAGAGCTGATATAAATCTGTGTACTGACAGAGCAGATATAAATTCCTTACTTTGTAGATCCCTATATCCCATTAAATCTCTTTCTGCGTTTCCCTTCAATATCAATTTTAATTTGAATATGAATGATATTCTGGATATAAATTTTGGATATGTCTTCTTAGATAGATGTTACATATAGATTTTTATTGAAGTAAATAGTTTTTTATATGTTTTTTATCTAACACAATCATAATATGGGAGTCTAGATAACCGTGTATTCTTTAAAGAATGTAATACCATGTAAATATAATTTATTAAGGTATATGTGATGCGTATAATATACATATACATTCTGAATAAGGTACATAATGCAGAATAACTCAGTGAGGAGGTTAATTATATAAGGAAGATGCAGTAGTAATAATTTTTCAAAAAGGTATAGCAGGCATTTGCAGCCTATGTCCCTTTAGCAATAGGTATCCCTTTAATAGACTTTGCTTATAAGGCGTTTAATCGTAATGAATCCTGAGCTTAAAAAGAAATTTGAAACACGTTGCTCAGTGTCTCTTGGCTTCCGTGTAGAAGCACACCTGCTGTTATCAGCGCACCTGCTACAAGCAGCTCGTTGGTTTGGTGTGGTAAACGGCTGGAACAAGCCTGAATCTTGGGTCTGTTTTTGTATTAAACTATCAGACCACAAGAAATACCCACTTGCTGATGAGTCTAAAATATTAGCCGAGTTACTCCCTGAATGTTTATCAGGTTTGAAACTGGTATCCTGCTTTGCCAAAACATCTGAACCGCAGATCCGTGCCGGACATCATTATCCTATAAGTGAGTACGGATAGACTTTTAAGCTGTACTACCGTTGTTAATACACTAAGGAGATCCTCTTTCTCATTAACAGAACACGGTTGCGGTATCTGAGGGAGTTCATTCCACTAGAATTTGGTCACTTTATCTGGCAGAACACCTTCTTACATACCAACTGTTGTTTTTTTTGAGAATCTCATACCACTATACCGCAAATGATCATTAATACGTGAAAATCACATGGATCTGAGTCAAACAGCCAAAAGTAGCTGGGTTATCATTGCTTTAAGTCCATAAAAAAGGATCTCTTCTTAGTCCAGGTTGCTCGGTCCTGGGTTCTGCAGAAACAGGTAGTAACATTCCAATAAAGATACATAAACAACAAAAAGTAAATAAACTGGGCATATTAAGCTTCTTTATGCCAAGGTATATGTGAGGTTAATAAATATATATTTTAATCATATATTTCAAGATTAATAAATCTGTATCTTTGATCAGATATTTTCACTGATCAGTAGAAAATAACTCATTGCATTCAGAAGAACTAACTTCAAACAGGTTTAATTCTCCCCCACTTCTTCAATTACACAGGAAACTAATAAAAATTTCTTTTAAAAAAGAAATTCCTAGCTAAAGTGGGAACAATAAAACATTTGCTTCTTAATTAGGAAGTGCAAATTTCATAGCACTCTGTACCCCATGTGGTGTATGGAGACGAGATGTCTGAAATACCCCCTTGGAACTGGTCAAAATCATAGGGAAACAGCTTTCTTTCATGTAATTAGCAAGAGTCCATGAGCTAGTGACGTATGGGATATACATTCCTACCAGGAGGGGCAAAGTTTCCCAAACCTCAAAATGCCTATAAATACACCCCTCACCACACCCACAAATCAGTTTTACAAACTTGGTGAAGTAAGTTTGTGCTAGATTCTACGTTGATATGCGCTCCGCAGCAGGTTGGAGCCCGGTTTTCCTCTCAGCGTGCAGTGAATGTCAGAGGGATGTGAATAGAGTATTGCCTATTTGAATTCAATGATCTCCTTCTACGGGGTCTATTTCATAGGTTCTCTGTTATCGGTCATAGAGATTCATCTCTTACCTCCCTTTTCAGATCGACGATATACTCTTATATATACCATTACCTCTACTGATTCTCGTTTCAGTACTGGTTTGGCTTTCTACTACATGTAGATGAGTGTCCTGGGGTAAGTAAGTCTTATTTTTGTGACACTCTAAGCTATGGTTGGGCACTTTTATATAAAGTTCTAAGTATTTGTGTTTAAACATTTATTTGCCTTGATTCAGGATGTTCAGTATTCCTTATTTCAGACAGTCCGTTTCATTTTTTGGGATAATGCATTTGAATAATCAATTTTCTTACCTTAAAATTTGACTTTTTTCCCTGTGGGCTGTTAGGCTCGCGGGGGCTGAAAATGCTTCATTTTATTGCGTCATTCTTGGCGCGGACTTTTTTGGCGCAAAAATTTTTCTTTGTTATTTCCGGCGTCGTACTTGTCGCTTGAAGTTGCGTCATTTTTGACGTTTTTTGCGCCAAAAATGTTGGCTTTACCGGATGTGGCGTCATTTTTGGCGCTAAAAGCATTTAGGTGCCAAATAATGTGGGCGTCTTTTTTGGCGCCAAAAAATATGGGCGTCATTATCGTTTCCACATTATTTAAGTCTCATTGTTTATTTGCTTCTGGTTGCTAGAAGCTTGTTCACTGGCATTTTTTCCCATTCCTGAAACTGTCATTTAAGGAATTTGATCAATTTTGCTTTATATGTTGTTTTTTCTTTTACATATTGCAAGATGTCTCAGATTGATCCTGAATCAGAAGATACTTCTGGAAAATCGCTGCCTGATGCTGGATCTACCAAAGTTAAGTGTATTTGCTGTAAACTTATGGTATCTGTTCCTCCAGCTGTTGTTTGTAATGAATGTCATGACAAACTTGTTAATGCAGATAATATTTCCTTTAGTAATGTTACATTACCTGTTGCTGTTCCATCAACATCTAATACTCAGAGTGTTCCTGTTAACATAAGAGATTTTGTTTCTAAATCCATTAAGAAGGCTATGTCTGTTATTCCTCCTTCTAGTAAACTTAAAAGGTCTTTTAAAACTTCTCATTTTTCAGATGAATTTTTAAATGAAAATCATCATTCTGATTCTGATAATAATTCCTCTGGTTCAGAGGATTCTGTTTCAGAGGTTGATGCTGATAAATCTTCATATTTATTCAAAATGGAATTTATTCGTTCTTTACTTAAAGAAGTCTTAATTGCATTAGAAATAGAGGATTCTGGTCCTCTTGATACTAAATCTAAACGTTTAAATAAGGTTTTTAAATCTCCTGTAGTTATTCCAGAAGTTTTTCCTGTCCCTGATGCTATTTCTGAAGTAATTTCCAGGGAATGGAATAATTTGGGTAATTCATTTACTCCTTCTAAACGTTTTAAGCAATTATATCCTGTGCCATCTGACAGATTAGAGTTTTGGGACAAAATCCCTAAGGTTGATGGGGCTATCTCTACTCTTGCTAAACTTACTACTATTCCTACGGCAGATAGTACTTCCTTTAAGGATCCTTTAGATAGGAAAATTGAATCCTTTCTAAGAAAAGCTTACTTATGTTCAGGTAATCTTCTTAGACCTGCTATATCTTTAGCGGATGTTGCTGCAGCTTCAACTTTTTGGTTGGAAGCTTTAGCGCAGCAAGTAACAGATCATAATTCTCATAGCATTGTTAATCTTCTTCAACATGCTAATAATTTTATTTGTGATGCCATATTTGATATCATTAGGGTTGATGTCAGATATATGTCTCTAGCTATTTTAGCTAGAAGAGCTTTATGGCTTAAAACTTGGAATGCTGATATGTCTTCCAAGTCAACTTTGCTTTCACTTTCTTTCCAGGGTAATAAATTATTTGGTTCACAGTTGGATTCCATTATTTCAACTGTTACTGGGGGGAAAGGAACCTTTTTACCACAGGATAAAAAATCTAAAGGTAAATTTAGGTCTACTAATCGTTTTCGTTCCTTTCATCACAATAAGGAACAAAATCCTGATCCTTCCCCTACAGGAGCGGTATCAGTTTGGAAACCATCTCCAGTCTGGAATAAATCCAAGTCTTTTAGAAAGCCAAAGCCAGCTCCCAAGTCAACATGAAGGTGCGGCCCTCATTCCAGCCCAGCTGGTAGGGGGCAGATTACGATTTTTCAAAGAAATTTGGATCAATTCGATTCACAATCTTTGGATTCAAAACATTGTTTCACAAGGGTACAGAATAGGCTTCAAGATAAGGCCTCCTGCAAGAAGATTTACAGGATGCATATCTGCATATTCCGATTCATGCCAGTTCCAGTTCTGGAACAGGGGCTGGGGTTTTACTCAAATCTCTTTATTGTACCAAAGAAGGAGAATTCCTTCAGACCAGTTCTGGATTTAAAAATATTGAATCATTATGTAAGGATACCAACATTCAAAATGGTAACTATAAGGACTATTCTGCCTTTTGTTCAGCAAGGGCATTATATGTCCACAATAGATTTACAGGATGCATATCTGCATATTCCGATTCATCCAGATCACTATAAGTTTCTGAGATTCTCTTTCCTAGACAGCATTACCAGTTTGTGGCTCTGCCGTTTGGCCTAGCAACAGCTCCAAGGATTTTTACAAAGGTTCTCGGTGCCCTTCTGTCTGTAATCGTAGAACAGGGTATTGTGGTATTTCCTTATTTGGACGATATCTTGGTACTTGCTCAGTCTTCAGATTTAGCAGAATCTCATACGAATCGACTTGTATTGTTTCTTCAAAAACATGGTTGGAGGATCAATTTACCAAAAAGTTCATTGATTCCTCAGACAAGGGTAACCTTTTTAGGTTTCCAGATAGATTCAGTGTCCATGACTCTGTCTCTGACAGACAAGAGACGTCTAAAATTGGTTTCAGCTTGTCGAAGCCTTCAGTCTCAATCATTCCCTTCGGTAGCCTTATGCATGGAAATTCTAGGTCTTATGACTGCTGCATCGGACGCGATCCCCTTTGCTCGTTTTCACATGCGACCTCTTCAGCTCTGTATGCTGAACCAGTGGTGCAGGGATTATACAAAGATATCTCAATTAATATCTTTAAAACCGATTGTACAACACTCTCTGACGTGGTGGACAGACCACCATCATTTAGTTCAGGGGGCTTCTTTTGTTCTTCCGACCTGGACTGTGATTTCAACAGATGCAAGTCTGACAGGTTGGGGAGCTGTTTGGGGGTCTCTGACAGCACAAGGGGTTTGGGAATCTCAGGAGGTGAGATTACCAATCAATATTTTGGAACTCCGTGCAATTTTCAGAGCTCTTCAGTCATGGCCTCTTCTAAAGAGAGAGTCGTTCATTTGTTTTCAGATGGACAATGTCACAACCGTGGCATATGTCAATCATCAAGGAGGGACTCACAGTCCTCTGGCTATGAAAGAAGTATCTCAAATACTGGTATGGGCGGAATCCAGTTCCTGTCTAATTTCTGCGGTTCATATCCCAGGTATAGACAATTGGGAAGCGGATTATCTCAGTCGCCAAACGTTACATCCGGGTGAATGGTCTCTTCACCCAAAGGTATTTCTTCAGATTGTTCAAATGTGGGGACTTCCAGAAATAGATCTGATGGCCTCTCATCTAAACAAGAAACTTCCCAGGTATCTGTCCAGATCCAGGGATCCTCAGGCGGAGGCAGTGGATGCATTGTCACTTCCTTGGAAGTATCATCCTGCCTATATCTTTCCGCCTCTAGTTCTCCTTCCAAGAGTGATTTCCAAGATTCTAAAGGAGTGCTCGTTTGTTCTGCTGGTGGCTCCAGCATGGCCTCACAGGTTTTGGTATGCGGATCTTGTCCAGATGGCCACTTGCCAACCGTGGACTCTTCCATTAAGACCAGACCTTCTATCGCAAGGTCCTTTTTTCCATCAGGATCTCAAATCCTTAAATTTGAAGGTATGGAGATTAAACGCTTGATTCTCAGTCATAGAGGTTTCTCTGACTCAGTAATTAATACTATGTTACAGGCTCGTAAATCTGTATCTAGGAAGATATATTACCGAGTCTGGAAGATTTACATTTCTTGGTGTTCTTCTCATCTTTTTTCTTGGCATTCTTTTAGAATTCCTAGAATTTTACAGTTTCTTCAGGATGGTTTGGATAAAGGTTTGTCTGCAAGTTCCTTGAAAGGACAAATCTCTGCTCTTTCTGTTCTTTTCCACAGAAAGATTGCTAGTCTTCCTGATATTCATTGTTTTGTACAGGCTTTGGTTCGTATAAAACCTGTTATTCAGTCAATTTCTCCTCCTTGGAGTTTGAATTTGGTTCTGGGGGCTCTTCAAGCTCCTCCGTTTGAACCTATGCATTCGCTGGACATTAAATTACTTTCTTGGAAAGTTTTGTTTCTTTTGGCCATCTCTTCTGCTAGAAGAGTTTCTGAATTATCTGCTCTTTCTTGTGAGTCTCCTTTTCTGATTTTTCATCAGGATAAGGTGGTGTTGCGAACTTCTTTTAAATTTTTACCTAAGGTTGTGAATTCTAACAACATTAGTAGAGAAATTGTGGTTTCTTCATTGTGTCCTAATTCTAAGAATTAAAAGGAAAGATCGTTGCATTCTTTGGATGTAGTTAGAGCTTTGAAATATTATGTTGAAGCTACTAAAAATTTCCGAAAGACTTCTAGTCTATTTGTTATCTTTTCCGGTTCTAGGAAAGGTCAGAAGGCTTCTGCCATTTCTTTGGCGTCTTGGTTAAAGTCTTTGATTCATCATGCTTATGTCGAGTCGGGTAAAACTCCGCCTCAAAGGATTACAGCTCATTCTACTAGGTCAGTTTCTACTTCCTGGGCGTTTAGGAATGAAGCTTCGGTTGATCAGCAGCAACTTGGTCTTCTTTGCATACTTTTACTAAATTCTACCATTTTGATGTGTTTTCTTCTTCTGAAGCAGTTTTTGGTAGAAAAGTACTTCAGGCAGCTGTTTGTTTGATTCTTCTGCTTATAATTTCAGTTTTTTCATTATAAGATTTAAACTTTGTTTTGGGTGTGGATTATTTTCAGCGGAATTGGCTGTCTTTATTTTATCCCTCCCTCTCTAGTGACTCTTGCGTGGAAGATCCACATCTTGGGTAGTCATTATCCCATACGTCACTAGCTCATGGACTCTTGCTAATTACATGAAAGAAAACATAATTTATGTAAGAACTTACCTGATAAATTCATTTCTTTCATATTAGCAAGAGTCCATGAGGCCCACCCTTTTTGTGGTGGTTATAATTTTTTTGTATAAAGCACAATTATTCCAATTCCTTATTTTTTTATGCTTTCGCACTTTTTTCTTATCACCCCACTTCTTGGCTATGCGTTAAACTGATTTGTGGGTGTGGTGAGGGGTGTATTTATAGGCATTTTGAGGTTTGGGAAACTTTGCCCCTCCTGGTAGGAATGTATATCCCATATGTCACTAGCTCATGGACTCTTGCTAATATGAAAGAAATGAATTTATCAGGTAAGTTCTTACATAAATTATGTTTTTATGCACATAGGTGTTAGTTATCCCTAAACATCAAATACACGTCTGCACTGCTAGCTAAACAGAAAATATGCTGTATTAAGACTTTTACAACTACTCGTGCATTGACCCCATGTGGGGCAGTGAAGGCCTTGGGAAACAAAAGACAAATGCTATGGTGTGAATCTAAAGTTACTGAAAGGGCAGTGAAGACATTAAGATAACAGAGAAAAATACATGACTTACATGTTTCCAACAACTGTATTTAGATTTCAAATAAAATATACTAGGAAAATAAATACAAGACATGCATATTTTGAAAGCATGAATATCTTAGACTCTGTGTGTTTAAGAACATGAATAGATGTTTATGGACCTGAAGAGAAGTGATTATTAACATTTATTTTTATTTCAGATCTACATAGACAGGATTCATGTATTCAGAAATAAATACACAGAAATGTAACATGCTATATTTGAATGCATGCCCCAGAATGTATTAAATATAGAAATTGGGAAATTGTCTAATTCTCTATTATTACATGGGTATTTGCTAAGCTTGGGAGGTAACTGTTTTAGTCAGTCAAGAATGTTTAATAACCTCTGTATTGTTTATATTTTTCAGACATATAATCTCAGATCTGCATGAAGAAGGTTCATACATCCTGGGCTTATTAGAAACATAAAATATGGCATATTCTTGTTTGGAATACAGTACAATACTGAATCATAAATAAGCTGTTATTTGTATAGAAATGCCAGAATACTGATAAAATATTAACCATCTGTAATTGTGGTTATATATGATTGATGCAGAGAATGTAATCTGATTAAATAACCATTTTATGAAAATAATTAACTTGCTTAAAAATGTTTTAGAAATGTAAAGGTGAATTTGTTTTGTTTGTATGACTACTGCCACCTGGTGTTGCCATGAGAGAACTACAGCCAGAAAGCCTTTTGGCTGTTAAAAATAAGATATTCCAATGACAAGGGACAAGGCTCTGTGAGCGTGAACGAAACAGGTTATCAATGATTATATATAATGGGAGTGGTGAATGCACAAGGGACAGTTGTCTGCAACTTGCTGAAACTAGTGATCTGATTTTGGCTGCAAGATACCTGGGAAAATTTCACTAAGCAAGGAGCTCAAGACTTAACCTTGATTTGTGCAAAAACCTTCCTTCGAATGAGATGACCTAAAGACCGCTATGAATTGGTTCAACATTGGTGAAGTATATATTGTTCTAATTTAAAAAAAAAAAAAAAACTTGAAACAAAAAGGGAACTGGTGAGAGCATAGTCAACTTGTATTTAATAGATTTAGAGAACAGTCTGCATTTTTACTAGTATTCAGCCTGTGTATGGTTAAACAAATTTTTGCTACTAAATTGTTTCATCTATGCAAATATATAATAATAATTCAGAAGTGTACATTGTATTTTAAATTGGTAGTCACATATATATATATATTATCCTATTACTTAAGAGCACAGTTTAAAATTGTATTGCTTGGATGTTAAAAGATTTGTAAATAAGGTTGGTTTTAAGGATAAGCGTGTATGAACTTTGCATAGCATATTTAAATAGTTTTCAAGCGCATATAATATTATTTCATTTCCTTTTATTGCAAATATATTTCAAAAATGTTCATGGATATTAACTAAATAAAAGAATTCAGATATTTATATTAATTGTATGGTCTAGTAGGTGCATGTTGATTAAGGGTTTCTATTTTTAAGGAAAATTATTATTTGTATTGGTTATAACCCTGCCATAAGCTGATATATTATTTGGATAGCACTACTAAGATTTTCATAAATATACTGACATAATAATTGGAGGCACTGTTTGAGATTTATTAATATTCCATCATATTTGATATAATATATTTGTAGTAAATAGAAATTATTATAAAAGAGAGAAAAAGTTTCATATTTCGATATTAATATTTTGAAGATATAATTTTTGAAAAGTTGAAATATTAATTTTCATATTTTGAGATTGATATTAATATCTTGAAGTATTATTAAAGATTAATTTTTGAAAAATTAATAAAAATATTGATTTTTCATATTTAAAAATTAATCAAAAATATTAATTTTTCATATTTTCAAAGTTAATCAAAAATATTAATTTTTCATATTTCGAAATATTAATTTTTCATATTTCGAAATATTAATTTTTCATATTTCAAAATTAATAATATTTGGGGGGTTTTAAATATAAATTTATTTTCTCTTTTTATTGGCAAAAATTGTATTAGCGTTTTAATTTAACTGAATACTAAACCAATATAATAATGTCTGTAGCCAGAAGTGACTCATTTAATTCTATACATAGCGATGAAAATTGTCCCATTACCATACCTATTACTAAAGGTCAGGTCCTTAAGAAAGATATCTTAAGTTACATTAAAGGGAAGTTAAATATTGCTGGTGAATTAAATGATTTTGTGGATATGCTTGAAACTAGAGCTAAAAATATTACCGTTAATAATAATATGTGGAATGAAGAGAATTAATTCTTCCAGGAATTATTAATGATTAATCAATGCAAAACTCCCAAAAAGCAAGAGGAACTAATACTAAAATCTTGGCCCCTCTTAATATGCATTATTGACGAAATGTCGTTTTGTGTCACAGACAAACGATTGCAAATACAGGAGCTAGAAAATAGTATTCGTTCCTCGCGCAGACGCGAAGAGGGTTTAAAAATAGCCAAAAATAAAATGGATGAATTTGCCCAAAACCTAGCCGCCTTAGATAAGCATAACATCGACTTACTTGCACAGATACAAGATTTAAATAAACAGCTTGCGCAAAGCCAGAGAGAATTAAGCGATTTAAAAAGGTCATAACGCCATAATGAAAACCCTTATATTAACAGTGAGAATAATGCAGATAATGCTAACTCCTTTAGCGAACGCGTCAGGGACGAGGTACAAAAACATATGGAACAGTATAGACAAATGACCCCTAACGGGTCAGAAATAGATTTCCCAAATAGACAATCCCCTCATGATGTAAATCCAGAGGACTGCTGTAGCGCAGCTGGTGCGGGGGAGGGAAACTCTAACAGATAAGCCCAAAGTAAGTCTGATAAAGTCTATGATTCCCATAAAATAATCACCTTCGAACAACGCGCAGTACCTATATTCTCCAATACGGGAACAACATCTGTAATTGATCATTTACAGGCTTTTGAAAATGCGTTAGCTATAATGAATGTTACAAGTGAGAAATTGAAAATTGAATTTCTGCCCTGGGTATTTGACAGTAAGCATCACAAATTCTTTGCTTCACTAAAGGATATGAATATTCATTCCTGGAATGGGATAAAACGACAATGCAGAAAAGAATTCGGGCAATATCGCACTAAAACTGCAGCGAAAATAGCGGTATATGGTTTGAAGTGTCGTGCGAATCAGAGTCCAATCGAATTCCTTTCTGTATTGAAAAATGCGTACAGTATGGCTGAGGATAATCCCAGATTTGATGGCTTAGAATTTGTAAATTTATTTTTTGAAGCACTGCCTACACCCATCAAAATCAACTTGGCTAGAGATTTTGATGAGGACTGCTCATTGGAATGGCTGATCAAAGAGAGTACAAAGTTATACTCTATTCAGCAGTCCAGTGAGCAGGGTGTTAAAAAGGAGTCAAAACACAAAATTGTAGCAGAAACTAGGGTGTCACCTAGCCCCCTCAATTTGGAGTCTAAACAGAGAACCTATGCGGAGGTGGCCAGTCAAAATAGGCCATCTCCACAGAGGTCTATCTCTGCCCCCTCCCCTACACAGGTTGAGGCGCAGGGAGACTATAACCAAAGTGGGGGACATAATCAGGTGAATAATTACTCACAAAGAGAATACTCACCAAATAATTGATATCCACGCAAGGGTAGATACAATAGACGGCGAAGATATTCTCAGGGTAACCAGACACCCCAGGTATATAATGCTCCCCAAAGTACTAATACTGAGCATGCTGAACCCCAGGGGCAACCACGCCAGAATAGAAATAGCGGCCCTGATTCTGAGGGAACCCAATGGTCCAGGAATCATTATTATGGGGCACCAAGAGATAGGCCCAGGGGTAGAGGTAACTTGTACAATCAGGTAGATATGCTGTTTACCCAGTTAAATTGGTTGAGTGAACAATTCGCTAATATGAGTCAACATTCTACGGCTCAGCAACCGAACAATACTTTTTTAGGGGTACAGCCAGTGTTCAGCAGTGGACCACAGGCACAGTCATAAATACTGCAGCATCACCTGAGGGGGAGGGGAGAGATGTACAAAATGTAATAATAAATATCAATGATACTAATCATGTTCTCTCCCCACAGACCGAAAACGGACAATTTAATTGTGATGACAGGCAACCTCATCCGGGAAAAATTTACAAACCTCTTCCCTTGCAGCACTCTCTTAATCTTATCTCCACAGATGCAGTACACAAGAATCCAGCCGAACCTGTCATAGAGGAGACCGGTAGGTATGAAGCTTCTTCTGCATTCAGAAAGCATGGCAAACTCAGGTAACACGTGGCGAAGCCCACAAATGTATGATAACGCCAACTTTATGTGTGAAATGGTAGAAACTGCAGGAAGGTATTATGTATTAGTTGAGCTGCAAGATTCAGTCTCCAACCCTATCATGGGATTAATTGACACTGGATCCCAGGCAACTATCTTATCCCACAGGTACTACACACAGCTAAATGAGCTAACACCCCACAAACCCAAAATAAGAGAATTTGACGGTTCTCTAATAGGTGTTGGGGGTGACTCCCTAAAAGTTTACGGTACTGCCTGGTTAAAATTTAAATTGGGGGAAAGGGTCATAAGACACCCTGTCATTATAGTGGATCTGCCAACTTATCGTTTAATTATTGGTAGTTATCTCCTGAAGCGATTAAGCACCATAATTGATTGCATAAATAATGTAATTTGGTCACAAGTTAAACAGCCTATCAATTATGAAAAATCTGGTATATCTCGCAACCGACATAGCTGTCACGTGGTGGAAGAGAAACCAGATGCTGTGGAGATTCATTTCAGGAATAACTCTGTACCTGAAATCACTATTCTCCAAATAGATGATCAGACTCCTTTTAGTGGCTCTGATGGTAATACTTGGTAATTTTGCCTGGAAAGATAGCGAATATTTCCCTAGGTGGCGATGTATTAACCATATCACTCCATGAGGGGGATCATAAAATCCCTAAGGGGGGAAGCCACGCTCAATACCTCACAGGGATTGAGAAAGTTAAAGAGGATCTATTTATCCCTATACAAGTACATGACCTTGGTAAAACCAAGTATGCTAAAATAAACTTAAAACAGGAAGCTAGCTATATAAGCGAAGGTTTATTAGCGCAAATAGCTGAACCTAAAGTGATTAAATATCTTTCTCCCCAAGACCACTGTGTCAACGGCCTGGATGACAGGTCTGAAAGCTATAACATCACAGCTAAGTGCTTATTATCTATCTCTATAGGTAATAAGTCAGTGAAGCACCTGTTTTTAGTTTTAAATACTCCCCATAATCAAATATACATTGGGAATGATATCTTACATAGATATGCCATACAAATAGATTTGATTAACTCTTGCCTCTGGAGCAGGTTAAAGGGGGACCCTGAAGTATTTCAGGATGAAAATGCAGCCCTGAAATCAAACCAGCAATTGCCATATGCTGTGAATATGCAGGTATCGAGCGATGTTATAATTCCTGCTGGGGCTGATAAATTTCTTTTACCCTTACAGGTAAAGAGAGGTCAGAAATTAAAAACTTCTGAAACACTGATTTGCCTCTCCCATAGAATACAAAATCTGGGTGTCACAGTGCCTATGGTGAATATTGGAACGGTTCCAATACATATTGTGGTGCATAACATGACCCCACAGGATATAACATTATCCAAGGGAACTACCATAGGATATGCACTGGAATCAAGTTATTACACTTTTGGATTCCAGAATAATGTAATTGGACTAATACCTGAAGAATACTTAACTGAAGAACAATTAATAGAACAATCCTTTGCATCTATGCCAGAGGGTCTATTTAATATTCAGTCTATTTATCGCTTCAGCTCAGAGGAAGGCATCTGTAAAATTGAAGAAGCCTCTCTAGTGTTTGATCAACCAATCAAACAGCAAGATTACCCCAATTCCCAGAGTCATGGGAGCAATGTAAACTATAATCAAGGGGATCTCACCTCTAGGTTGGAAGAAGCATATGAAATAGGACAGCCTGAAATCTTTCCAGGATTTCAGCAAATAGTCGAAGAGCAAATATCCTTAGCTAATGGCTGTTCCAGCGATGATGAACGCCAACAGCTGCGAGAACTCCTGATGGAGTACAAGGATATTTTTGCTAAGGATTCTTATGACTGTGGTACTACAGACTTGCACATTGCAAGAATACAAACAGATCCCGATGCACCACCTGTATTTGTCAAACAATACAGACTTCCCTTAGCCTCATATGATTCTCTTGCAGAGATCATAAGGAATTTGGAAGAAAGAGGTATTATCAGACAGGTACACAGCTCTTATAATAATCCTATTCTAGGTGTCCTTAAGCCCAATGGACAATGGCGTTTGTGTGCTGACTTAAGACAGCTAAACAAACGAGTATACATGTCTGGCTGGCCTGTACCATACATTGATCAGTGCCTAGCACAAATGCAGGGATCCAAAATATTCACTGCCATTGATTGTGCACAGGGATACTGGACCATAAAGGTACATGAAGAGGACCAATATAAGCTGGCGTTCTCTTTCCAAAAGGTCCAATATGCATTCCAGAGACTTCCATTTGGATACATATATTCTGGACATGAATTTGCTGTATTCATGCATAAGGCTATGCCTGATGCACTGGAAAGGGGGACCTTATCTTATGTTGATGATGTTTTAATCAAAAGCACAGACTTTGAAAAACACGTGGCAGAGCTTAAACACGTCCTCAGCCAACTTAAAAGGGCAGGTGTCAAATTATCCCTGCAAAAAGCTCAATGGTGCCGCACTCGTGTAAACTTCTTGGGACATGAAGTTACCTCTGAAGGATTAAATCCCCAGAAGAAAAAGGTGGAAGCTATAGTGAATTCTAAAAACCCAACTAACTTAAAGGAATTGAGATCATTCCTGGGTATGACAAATTATTCTCGCAAATTCATTGATAATTATGCGGAATTAGCTAAACCACTACTACTTCTTCTAAAGAAAGATGTGAAATGGCACTGGAGTGAGTCTCAAGAGACAGCCATCAGAGAGCTGAAGAGAAAACTCACTCAAGCACCTTGCTTAGCGTACCCTGAAGGTGGTAAACCTTTCTTCTTAGAGACAGGTTACACAGATATAAGCATGAGTGCTGTTTTATACCAAAAGCATGATAATTTGAACAAAGCCATTGCTTATGCAAGCAAAAATCTATCCCCAGTAGAAATAAAGTTTAACGATTGCGAAAAAGCCCTCTTATCTACTGTATGGGCTCTACAAAATTTCCGCAGCTATATACAGGGCGAGAAAATTATTGTAGAAATGGTCCACCAACCTTTGCTATATTTGCAAAGTGAAAGAATAAGAGATGGGAATTTGTCAAATAGCCGCATAACAGCGTGGACTCTTTCCTTGCAAGGCTGGCCATTAGAAATTCGCTACAAGCAGAATAAAAAGAATCCAGTCGCACAAGGACTTGCTGAGCTCCACGACTGTACTGCTAGAGATCCTGGGGAAAAATTATCAGAAGATGATTTTCTGGAGGAACAATTGCTTTCCCCATATAAAATATACAATGAGGACCATTGTCAAACATTACCTTGGGTGTATGTTGATGGTTGTTCTTACCATGCCACTATTGGTAATGAGCGCAGATTAGTCGCTGGCATTGGTATAACTGGGACATATGGATCCCCAAATATATCTATAGGTTTCAACATTGGACCAAGATCCAGTCAAGTCGCAGAACTAACTGCTGTCTTCAAAACCATTGAAATGGCTATTGAACATGGTATTCATGAATTTGTGATCATAACTGACTCAAATTATGTGTGTGACAGTTTTGTTGAATACCTGCCAACTTGCAAAAGAAATGGCATGCAGAAAAGGAATAACAAACCAGTCAAGCATGGCAAGTTGTTCTGCGAGATTGATAATCTGGTGGTATCCAATGATTTAACCATACACTGGAAAAAGACCAAGGGTCATTCCAGAGTTCTAGGTCCGGATAAGGAAGGCAATGACCTTGCGGACTCATTAGCCAAACAAGGAGCCATAACTGGAGAACTCCTTAATATTGACCACTTAACAGGTGCAATTCAGGTAGAAGCCATTACCAGAAACCAGGCAAAACAACAGAGTGAGCCTAACTTGGTACAATGGAGTCAGGATTCTCCTAGTGAGGACCTGATCACTAGTCAAAAAGAAGACCCCATTGTAGGCATCTTCTATGAACACATAGAAGATCCTGAAAGCAACCCCATCTCAAAAGATGATTGTATTGGCAAAGAAGATCTGAGAATCTTAATAAAATCTAAATCACAATTCAAGTTACAGGATGGTTTGTTAATTAGAACCTCCAAAACTGGCATCCAGCAGTGGGTAGTACCCACCAAGTTCAGAGGTCTAATGCTTCAACATGCCCATGATGCTCCCACATCTGGTCATTGTGGTGCCAAACTCACATATGAAATATTACGTGACTACGCTTTTTGGCCACACATGTTGAAAGATGTTCAAACCTACTGTCAAGGGTGTTTAATCTGCCCACAGTTTCAACCCACTGCACCAACGCATAGAGCGCCATTACAGAAAAGGGGGATGGTAATGCCATGGTCAGATATACAAATTGATTTTATTGGTCCGGTAACAAGGTCATCAAGAGGTAACAAGTACATGTTAACAGTGACATGCCTGTTCACTAAATGGGTAGAGTGCATTAGTGCACCTAACAATAGTGCTGAAACATGTGCAGCATTGCTCATCAACCATGTATTTTCCAGATTTGGTTTGCCCCAAAGAATCGAGTCAGATCGGGGGACCCACTTCACTAGCGAAGTGATGACCAAAATGTGGAAAATACTAGGGGTTAAAAGAAAGCTCCATATTGCTTATAGAGCAGCCTCAAGTGGTGGTGTAGAGCGTTACAACCAGTCCATTGTTAAAATCCTCAAAAAGTTTGTGAGTGAAACAGGTAAAGACTGGGATGTAAAACTACCTCTAGTCTTAATGGCATTAAGAGCAACTCCAAGTAGTGCTACCAAAATGTCACCTTTTGAACTGATGACTGGTAGAAGAATGGTTCTACCTCAGCATCTGCTATACCGTACATCAGACCAAAACTTGATAAACGCTGCCAATACACATCAATATGTGGAAAACCTAAGAAAACACCTGCAGTATGCATTTGCATTTGCTCAAAGGAATTTAGAGAGAGCCGCAACTGCCACTAAAACCTATTATGATCTCAAAACGTCCAAAAAGGAATATGAAATAAATGATAAAGTTTATCTTTATAACTTTGGAAGAGATCAGGTTAGGGAGAAGAAATTTCTTCCCTCATGGAAAGGTCCTTTTGTCATTACTGACAAAATATCTCCAGTGGCCTATAAAATAAGGATCCCCAAAAATGAAAGTTTCATAGATAAATGGGTCCATATCAATCAATTGCGGGCATGTCATCCCAGATCCCAACTATAAGTCATAGAGGGAGAATGAAGTGTCATATCCCCAAATGAACTGAGGTATACGGTTGATCCTCATCAAATACCATGGACTTTAAGCCAATTTAAATACATGTGTCCTACATCTATTTAAAATTGGAAGGGGGATTTATGTCAAGGTATATGTGAGGTTAATAAATATATATTTTAATCATATATTTCAAGATGAATAAATCTGTATCTTTGATCAGATATTTTCACTGATCAGTAGAAAATAACTCATTGCATTCAGAAGAACTAACTTCAAACAGGTTTAATTCTCCCCCACTTCTTCAATTACACAGGAAACTAATAAAAATTTCTTTAAAAAAAGAAATTCCTAGCTAAAGTGGGAACAATAAAACATTTGCTTCTTAATTAGGAAGTGCAAATTTCATAGCACTCTGTACCCCATGTGGTGTATGGAGACGAGATGTCTGAAATACCCCCTTGGAACTGGTCAAAATCATAGGGAAACAGCTTTTATGCACATAGGTGTTAGTTATCCCTAAACATCAAATACACGTCTGCACTGCTAGCTAAACAGAAAATATGCTGTATTAAGACTTTTACAACTACTCGTGGATTGACCCCATGTGGGGCAGTGAAGGCCTTGGGAAACAAAAGACAAATGCTATTGTGTGAATCTGAAGTTACTGAAAGGGCAGTGAAGACATTAAGATAACAGAGAAAAATACACGACTTACATGTTTCCAACAATTGTATTTAGATTTCAAATAAAATATACTAGGAAAATAAATACAAGACATGCATATTTTGAAAGCATGAATATCTTAGACTCTGTGTGTTTAAGAACATGAATAGATGTTTATGGAACTGAAGAGAAGTGATTATTAACATTTATTTTTATTTCAGATCTACATAGACAGGATTCATGTATTCAGAAAGAAATACACAGAAATGTAACATGCTATATTTGAATGCATGCCCCAGAATGTATTAAATATAGAAATTGGGAAATTGTCTAATTCTCTATTATTACATGGGTATTTGCTAAGCTTGGGAGGTAACTGTTTTAGTCAGTCAAGAATGTTTAATAACCTCTGTATTGTTTATATTTTTCAGACATACAATCTCAGATCTGCATGAAGAAGGTTCATACATCCTGGGCTTATTAGAAACATAAAATATGGCATATTCTTGTTTGGAATACAGTACAATACTGAATCAAAAATAAGCTGTTATTTGTATAGAAATGCCAGAATACTGATAAAATTATAATGCATTTTAAGCTAATAATTAGCAGTATTAAATTGCCTTAATATAATAAAATGTTAATAATATAACATATATGGTATCAGAATAATCAGAAAAAAATAACCTAATATTAACCATCTGTAATTGGGGTTATATATGATTGATGCAGAGAATGTAATCTGATTAAATAACCATTTTATGAAAATAATTAACTTGCTTAAAAATGTTTTAGAAATGTAAAGGTGAATTTGTTTTGTTTGTATGACTACTGCCACCTGGTGTTGCCATGAGAGAACTACAGCCAGAAAGCCTTTTGGCTGTTAAAAATAAGATATTCCAATGACAAGGGACAAGGCTCCGTGGGCGTGAACAAAACAGGTTATCAATGATTATATATAATGGGAGTGGTGAATGCACAAGGGACAGTTGTCTGCAACTTGCTGAAACTAGTGATCTGATTTTGGCTGCGCGATACCTGGGAAAATTTCACTAAGCAAGGAGCTCAAGAATTAACCTTGATTTGTGCAAAAACCTTCCTTCGAATGAGATGACCTAAAGACCGCTATGAATTGGTTCAACATTGGTGAAGTATATATTGTTCTAATTTAAAAAAAAAAAAAAACTTGAAACAAAAAGGGAACTGGTGAGAGCATAGTCAACTTGTATTTAATAGATTTAGAGAACAGTCTGCATTTTTACTAGTATTCAGCCTGTGTATGGTTAAACAAATTTTTGCTACTAAATTGTTTCATCTATGCAAATATATAATAATAATTCAGAAGTGTACATTGTATTTTAAATTGGTAGTCACATATATATATATATATATATTATCCTATTACTTAAGAGCACAGTTTAAAATTGTATTGCTTGGATGTTAAAAGATTTGTAAATAAGGTTGGTTTTAAGGATAAGCGTGTATGAACTTTGCATAGCATATTTAAATAGTTTTCAAGCGCATATAATATTATTTCATTTCCTTTTATTGCAAATATATTTCAAAAATGTTCATGGATATTAACTAAATAAAAGAATTCAGATATTTATATTAATTGTATGGTCTAGTAGGTGCATGTTGATTAAGGGTTTCCATTTTTAAGGAAAATTATTATTTGTATTGGTTATAACCCTGCCATAAGCTGATATATTATTTGGATAGCACTACTAAGATTTTCATAAATATACTGACATTATATAACATAGCATGTTTCAGGACCTTTCAGAACAATACATTACATGTAAGACACATTTCTGTTCAGTGCATTGGAGAATGCTATAAGCTTTAAAATAATATTGTAGTGGGGGGAAGGGGGGTTCCTTAGAAATATCAGTAGTAAACTCTCTAGTGTGTTATGTGCCAATGTTTAAGGGTGTCAGGGAAAGATGATACTCATCCCAAATGAAGCGAATAGCGTAGAAATCATCTAGTTTTCCTGTTTTGGTGTAATGATATTGTTCTAAGTTTAAGGCTGTGTTAACTCTGTCTCTCCAGAATAGAACAGTTGGTAAAGTGAGTTTTTTCCAATTATATGGAATATACCTTTTAGCTGTATTGATCATTAGTGTCAAGAGTTTAAGTCTATATGTGCAGCGTATAGGGGGGAGAGCATTGAACAGGAACGTCCACGTTGAAAGGGGGACAGGGGAACCCAATACTGATTCTATTTCTTTGTTAATGTCTGACCTGTATTGTGCAGGTGGGCATGTCCACCATATATGTGTGAATGTGCCTCTGTGTTCACATCCTCTCCAACACCTTGCGTCGCAGCAAGGTATAATTTTTTCCAATTTGTCTGGAGTATAATGCCATCTGCATAGCAGCTTAATATTCATTTCAGCGACCTGCATAGATGAGGTTGTGGAGCTCATTTGTCTCTATATATTCTGTCCCAAGTCTTAGTTGGTTGATGGTCATTCAATTCTGACTCCCATCTCGTAACATATGTTGGTGGCTGTAAAGTCTGATGAGAGAGAAGTAGCTTATAAGATAGAGATAGGGTGCCCCTCTGAGGTAGAGGTGTGTAGCACATATATTCAAATGGTGTCATAGGTCTAGAAATATTGAGTTTATTTGGGTGAGTCTGGAGGCCATGTAAGATCTGATGGTATATCAACCAATTATTGTGGTCAAAACTCAGAATGTCTAGGATTTCCTGTTTAGTTTTTAGTTTGCCATTTTGAAGGGCTACATACCAGGGTATAACTGGTGTATTGTTTGGAGTTGGGTAAGGGACTTGATATCATTAAAGAGTGGTGTCAAAGGGGAATGAGGTGATGAAATTTACTTACATGATCTTAATATTTTATCCCATGTTTTAAGTGTTTCTTGAACTGTGAGGGGCCTATAGGGTTTGACATGGTCTTGAATATCTGATGACCAACACCGTCACCCCAGCTGAACACCTCCACAAATTGTGGATTCCAAGGTTACCCATTCCTTGTGGTCTGCGTGTTTATACCAGTCCACTATTCTAGACATGAAAGTTGCGTGTTTGTAGAGTTGGAGATTTGGAGCACCTATGCCTACATGTAGTTTGTTGCGGTACAAAGTATGGGTAGCAATTCTAGGCCGTTTATGGTTCCAGATAAAGGAGTTTATTATTTTTTGGAGTTGAAATATTAATTTGTCAGGGATAGGGAGTGTTTGGAGGAGATAGAGGATTTTCGGAAGAATAAAAATCTTTATGGAGTGGACTCTGCGCCGCCAATATAAGGGTTTGTGTTTCCAGGAGGTTAAGGTAGATATTATATGTGTTTTGAGGGGTTCAAAATTTAAGGGGACTATTTTATGTAGGCAGGGGGGAAATGTAAACATGATAAATAAATTAAAAAGGAAGAAAGGTAGAAACTAAATAAGTTGCTACACAAAAGACAGGGATTTCAGCACATTTTTTTTATTTAATTAAACAGAATACATCAGTCAAAGCACCACCATGTAAAGTGGTATATTTCAGTGCTTTTCCAAACATGCAAACATGTTAAGACAGAGCATCTACATAGACATATTGTAGACAAATGAACCATCTAAAATACTCAAGAGCAACGGTTGCTATATAGACCTAAACACCAAAAAAGGCAAATAACAGGAAAAACAAGTGAATGTAAAATTGACTTAACACAGCAACACCTCCACTAGAGGGCGGCTTCGCATATGTAGCGAAAATTGGCCACCATAGTGATCCATGAGGAACTATGCTTGTTATTACACTCGCTCCTAATGATGTTTAAATGCATTGCAAACATAGTACATCGCAACCAGATTAAACAACAGAGTTACAGAGCAAAGGTGACTCATTGGTCAATAAGGGGTAATGTAAACTATGGGGTATGTACAACACCTTTTTCAAAGGGTACCACTAATATTGATTAGTTCTTGGTACCATGAAAATAAAATGCCATTTAGGATCTATGTACAGCCCCACACAAAGTCTAAAAATACCACACTAATATATACACAGTATTATTAACCAGCAAAAACCACAGGAAAAACTCAAAGAAAAGTGTATGGACATATAACATGAGTCGTTATTCTGAAGGCAGAGTTTGCTGTCATAAATATTGCAGTTCAATGCAGGTACGCTTTCAGTTCTTTTGTGAAGCAAATATAAATAAAGGTTGTCGTAGTGTGCTCCCTTTATAGCATTCACTTTAGCGTCCATTTAATCCTGCCGTAAAGCCAGAAAAAAGTCTGTGACTTTCCAGAGTAAAAAGGAAGACAAAGTTACCATGCCATTATGCAAGCTGTAAGTTACTCATTATCCTCCTATATTACCAGCTTGTGGCTCCAAAAGGTCGTCATCCGGAGGGCATCGCTACAAAAGCATGTAGCAATAGACAGACCAATTTCTTCTTAAATGCTGGTTTGCTGGAAACACTATAACCTTTGGTTAGGTCTAAAGCAGAGCAACCCGCTCCGAGTACGTTACTGCCGTCACTGCCGATGCGCGTTTCACCCCCCACGTGACTGCATCGTCATAGGGGTTTCCTCAGGGCAAACAGTTGTTACTTGGATGTCCAAGCTAAATATTTAAAAGACATAACACAATCTAATTGGATCCTCTCCTCATGACGGTAATCAATTAAAAGGTCACATTTAAACACACCCCTGATATGGAAAAAGTGAAAAATAAGTTGACAAACACCGGAACTTCCTAATACTAAATACATACATAAAAATACTAAAAATGAATAGATAAATAGATAAACTTTCTCAATCAACATATAAAAAATGAAAATAAAAAGTGAAAAATAAATAAAATAACTAAGTAAACTAAAATAAATGAAAAATAATACTATAACCATTTTATATAAATAAGAAGAGATGGTTCATATGTCAAAGTGAATACACTATAGTGTTTCAATATTAATTAAATTCAATTCAATCATTTTATTTAACCAAATCTGTACACACAGTGAGCCGAACACGAAATACTCCATAATACCATCACCATGGCTAGATATTTTACGGCAGGATTAAATGGACGCTAAAGTGAATGCTATAAAGGGAGCACACTAAGACAACTTTTATTTATATTTGCTTCACAAAAGAGCTGAAAGCGTACCTGCATTGAACTGCAATATTTATGACAGCAAACTGTGCCTTCAGAATAACGACTCATGTTATATGTCTATACACTTTCCTTTGAGTTTTTCTGTGTTTTTTGCTGTTTAATAATACTGTGTATATATTAGTGTGGTATTTTTAGACTTTGTGTGGGGCTGTACATAGATCCTAAACAGCATTTTATTTTCATGGTACCAAGAACTAATCAATATTAGTGGTACCCCTTTTTGACCAATGGGTCACCTTTGCTCTGTAACTCTGTTGTTTAATCTGGTTGCGATGTACTATGTTTGCAATGCATTTAAACATCATTAGGAGCGAGTGTAATAACAAGCATAGATCCTCATGGATCACTATGGTGGCCAATTTTTGCTACATATGCAAAGCCGCCCTCTAGTGGAGGTGTTGCTGTGTTAAGTCAAATTTACATTCACTTGTTTTTCCTATTCTTTGCCTTTTTTGGTGTTTAGGTCTATATAGCAACCGTTGCTCTTGAGTATTTTAGATGGTTCATTTGTCTACAATATGTCTATGTAGATGCTCTGCCTTAACATGTTTGCACGTTTGGAAAAGCACTGAAATATACCACTTTACATGGTGGTCCTTTGAATGATGTATTCTGTTTAATTAAATAAAAATAATGTGCTGAAATCCCTGTCTTTTGTGTAGCAACTTATTTAGTTTCTACCGTTCTTCCTTTTTACTGTATTTATCAAGTTAGTTTAAGAGTCTGCACATTTCTTCCTTCATATAAGGTTTAAAGACCCAAAGCAAATTTAAACCTGGATCAACTATATATTTTATAGATTGTGTGAGCCTGATTCCCTTACAACTTTATATATACAGGAAATGTAAACACCTACGTATTAGAGTGCTACTGGTTGTTGTTTAAATTGATAAGCCATGAGGGGATGTAGTTCTTGCTGTGGTGTATATATAAGTATATTGATAAATTCCGATTTTGAGTAGTTAATGCGAAAGAATGACATCTCGCCATATTCTCGCAACGTTGACATGAGTGATGGCACAGAGGTTTCTAAGTCTGTTATGGTTAGAATGACATTGTCCGCGTATAGAGAAGTTTTAAATTCGGTTTGGTCTACGACTATGCCCCTAATTTCTGCTGTGCATCTGATATATGTTGCCAGGACTTCCATTGCTAGAATGAATAAGGTAGGGCAGACAAAGGGCAGCCTTGACGTGTGCCAGTATTAATTTGGAATGGTTCGGATAAGGAGTCATTCAACTTAATTTATTTTATGTAATTGGCAAGAGTCCATGAGCTAGTGACGTATGGGATATACAATCCTACCAGGAGGGGCAAAGTTTCCCAAACCTCAAAATGCCTATAAATACACCCCTAACCACACCCACAATTCAGTTTTACAAATTTTGCCTCCTATGGAGGTGGTGAAGTAAGTTTGTGCTAAGATCTCTACGTTGATATGCACTTCTCAGCATTTTGAAGCCCGATTCCTCTGAGTACAGTGAATGTCAGAGGGATGTGAAGGGAGTATCACCTATTGAATGCAATGGTTTTCCTCATGGGAGATTTATTTCATAGGTTCTCTGTTATCGGTCGTAGAGATTCATCTCCTACCTTCCTTTTCAGATCGACGATATACAGGTGGCCCTCGGTTTACAACGGTTCAATTTGCGCCGTTTCACAATAACAACCTTTTTTTCAGTCATGTGACTGCTATTGAAAAGCATTGAGAAGCAGTGCATTGATTAAAATAGCCATTAGGTGGAGCTGTCCACTTGTGTTGCAGCAAAGATATGCAAACCAAGCAAGCTGAAATTAATCAATTTAACCAGACCTGAGCTATCGAGCAGCTTGCAAAGGAACAAGATCTTCCGGTCTATAAATCAGTCCAGATTGGAATGCATAGAAAGAACTGTTTGCAGAAAAATGCAAGTAAAGTCTGTGTAGCATGATTATTTTATTAGGTTTATAATGCTGTTTAGCAAATGTTTTTGTTCATTTAACTTAGTTTAATTATATATTCTGTGTTGTGTGATTATTTTATTAGGTTTATAATGTTGTTTAGCATTTAAAGTCTTCATTTTAAAGCTTTAAAAATAATGTATTAGGTGTTACTTATGACAATTTTTAGAGGGGCCTGGAACCTAACTCCCTCACTTCCCATTGACTTACATTATAAACTGGGTTTCAATTTACAACGGTTTTGATTTACAACCATTCCTTCTGGAACCTAATCCCGGCATAAACTGAGGGCAACCTGTACTCTCATATTCCATTACCTCTACTGATAATCGTTTCAGTACTGGTTTGGCTATATGTTATATGTGGATGGGTGTCTTTTGGTAAGTATGTTTTCATTACTTAAGACACTCTCAGCTATGGTTTGGCACTTTTTTATAAAGTTCTAAATATATATTTTGTACTTATATTTGCCATGATTCAGGTTTTCAGTATATTTCCTTTTGCAGACTCAGTTTTATATCTGGGAAATGCATTTTTTTAGGAAACATGTATTTTCTTACCTGGGGTATAGTCTCTTTTTCAATTGACTGTCTGTTAAATTTGCTTGCAGAATTAGGCTCGCGAGGGCGCAAAATGCCAAAGTATATTGCGTCATTTATGGGGCAAGACTTTTTTGGCGCAAAGTTACGTTCGATGACGCAAATTCATCATTTCCGGCGTCTTAGTCGACACCGAGTCCTTTCTCAAGGTTGCGTCTTCTATGACGTGAGTGTGTCATTTCCGGATGTTGTTGGCGCCCAAAAATGTTTTCTGTTTGTATTGTGCGTCATACTTGGCACCAAATATTTTCATTATTTAAAACCCCATTCCTATATGCCTCTTGCCTTTTTCTCTATCAGAGGGTTATGCTGTTTGCATTTTTTCCAATTCTTGTACCTGCCATATAAGGAAATTAATAATTTTGCTTTATATGTTATTTTTTTCTCTTACATTTGCAAGATGTCTCAATCTGATCCTGTCTCAGAAATCACTGTTGGAACCCTGCTGTATGATAACAGTTCTACCAAAGCTAAGTGCATTTGCTGTAAACTTGTGGAGATTATATCGCCAGCTGTGGTTTGTAATAGTTGTCATGATAAACTTTTTACTTTTACATGTAGAGAATGTGTCCATCAGTAGTAGTACATTGCCTGTTGCTGTTCCTTCAACATCTAATGCACAAGATATACCTGTACATTTAAAAGATTTCATTGCTGAGTCTATTCAGTTCCTGATGTTATTTCTGCTATGATTTCTAAGGAATGGAATAGGCCTGGTACTTCTTTTATCCTTCTTCAAGGTTTAAAAAATTGTATCCTTTGCCAGCAGTTACTTTATAGTTTTGGGAAAAGATCCCCAAAGTTGATGGGGCTATCTCTACTCTTGCTAAACGTACTACTATTCCTATGGAAGATAGTACTTCTTTTAAAGATCCTTTAGATAGGAAACTTGAATCTTATCTAAGGAAAGCCTATTTATATTCAGGTCATCTTCTCAGGCCTGCAATTTCTTTAGCTGATGTTGCAGCTGCATCAACTGTTTTGGTTGGAAAATTTAGCGCAACAAGAATTGGATTCTGATTTGTCTAGCATTGTTCGCTTGCTTCAACATGCTAACCATTTTTAATATCATCAAAATTGATGTTAAATCTATGTCTTTAGCTATTTTAGCTAGAAGAGCTTTGTGGCTTAAATCTTGGAATGCTAACATGACTTCTAAGTCCAGATTGCTATCTCTTTCTTTCCAAGGTAATAAGTTATTTGGTTCTCAGTTGGATTCGATTATTTCAACTGTCACTGGGTCACTGGGGGGAAGGGAGTTTTTTTGCCTCAGGATAAAAGACCTAAGGGTAGATCTAAAGCTTCTAACTGTTTTCGTTCCTTTCGACAGAATAAGGAACAGAAACCTAATCCTTCCCCCAAGGAATCTGTTTCCAATTGGAAACCTTCCTCAAATTGGAATAAATCCAAGCCATTTAAGAAACCAAAGCCAGCCCGTAAGTCTGCATGAAGGTGCGGCCCTCATTCCAGCTCAGCTGGTAGGGGCAGATTAAGATTTTTCAAGGATGTTTGGACAAATTCTGTCCAAAATCAATGGATTCTGAGTATTGTCTCCCATGGGTACCGAATAGGATTCAGAGTAAGACCGCCTGTGAGAAGATTTTTTCTCTCATGCATCCCAGCAAGCCCAGTAAAAGCTCAGGCTTTCCTGAAGTGTGTTTAAGACCTGGAGTTTTCAGGAGTAATCATGCCAGTTCCGTTTCAGGAACAAGGTCTGGGGTTTTATTCAAATCTATTCATTGTTCCAATGAAAGAAAATTAATTCAGACCAATTTTGGATCTAAAAAATTTGAATCATTGTGTAAGAGTACCAACTTTCAAAATGGTGACTATAAGGACTATTCTGCCTTTTGTTCAGCAAGGGCATTATATGTCCACAATAGACTTACAGGACGCATATCTTCATATTCCGATTCATCCAGATCACTATCAGTTCCTGAGATTCTCTTTTCTAGACAAGTATTACCAATTTGTCGCTCTTCATTTTGGCCAAGCGACAGCTCCAAGAATCTTTTCAAAGTTTCTCAGTGCCTTACTCTCTGTAATCAGAGAGCGGGGTATTGCGGTGTTTCCTTATTTGGACGATATCTTGGTACTAGCTCAGTCTTTACATTCTGCAGAATCTCACACGAATCAACTAGTGTTGTTTCTTCAAAAACATGGTTGGAGGATCAATTTACTAAAAAGTTCTTTGATTCCTCAGACAAGGGTCATCTTTTTAGGTTTCCAGATAGATTCAGTGTCCATGACTGTCTCTGACAGACAAGAGACATTTAAAATTAGTTGCAGCCTGTCGGAACCTTCAGTCTCAGTCATTCCCTTCAGTAGCTATGTGCATGGAAGTTTTAGGTCTCATGACTGCAGCATCAGACGCAATCCCCTTTGCTCATTTTCATATGAAACCTTTCCAGCTTTGTATGCTGAACCAATGGTGCAGGGATTATACAAGGATATTATAATTAATATAATTAAATCCCAATGTTCGACTATCTCTGACTTGGTGGTTAGATCACCATTGTATAGTTCTAGGGGCCTCTTTTGTTCATACAACCTGGACTGTGATCACAACAGATGCGAGTCTTTCAGGTTGGGGAGCTGTTTGGGGATCTCTGACAGCACAAGGGGTTTGGAAATCTCAAGAGGCGAGATTACCAATAAATATTTTGGAACGCCGTGCGATTTTCAGGGCTCTTCAGGTTTGGCCTCTGTTGAAGAGAGAACCGTTCATTTGTTTTCAGACAGACAATATCACAACTGTGGCATATGTCAATTATCAGGGTGGGACTCACAGTCCCCAAGCTATGAAAGATGTATCCCGGATACTTGCTTGGGCGGAATCCAGCTCCTGTCTAATTTCTGCGGTTCATATCCCAGGTATAGACAATTGGGAAGCGGATTATCTCAGTCGTCAGATTTTACATCCAGGGGAGTGGTCCCTCCATCCAGATGTGTTTTCTCAGGTTGTTCAGATGTGGGGTCTTCCAGAAATAGATCTGATGGCATCTCATCTAAACAAGAAACTTCCCAGGTACCTCTCCAGGTCCAGGGATCCTCAGGCGGAAGCAGTGGACGCGTTGACACTTCCTTGGTGTTATCAACCAGCTTATATTTTCCCGCCTTTAGTTCTTCTTCCAAGAGTGATCTCCAAAATCATCATGGAGCAATCGTTTGTGCTGCTGGTGGCTCCAGCATGGCCTCACATGTTTTGGTATGCGGATTTTGTTCGGATGTCCAGTCGCCAACCTTGGCCACTTCCATTAAGGCCGGACCTTCTGTCTCAAGGTCCGTTTTTCCATCAGGATCTCAAATCATTATATTTGAAGGTATGGAAATTGAACGCTTAGTGCTTAGTCATAGAGGTTTTTCTGACTCTGTGATTAATACTATGTTGCAGGCTCGTAAATCTGTTTCTAGAAAGATTTTTTATCAAGTTTGGAAGACTTACATTTCATGGTGTTCTTCTCATAAATTCTTTTGGCATTCTTTTAGAATTCCTAGAATTTTACAGTTTCTTCAGGATGGTTTGGATAAGGGTTTGTCTGCAAGTTCCTTTAAAGGATAAATCTCTGCTCTTTCTGTTTTATGTAACAGAAAGATTGCTAAACGTCCTGATATTTACTGTTTTGTACAGGCATTGGCTCGTATCAAGCCTGTCATTAAATCAATCTCTCCCCCTTGGAGTCTTAATTTGGTTTTGAAGTCTTTACAGGCTCCTCCATTTGAGCCTATGCATTCTTTGGACATTAAAATACTTTCTTGGAAAGTGTTGTTTCTTTTGGCCGTCTCTTTTTTTTCATCAGGATAAGGCAGTTTTGTAGACTTCATTTAAATTCTTACCTAAGGTTGTGAATTCTAACAACATTAATAGAGAAATTGTTGTCCCTTCCTTGTGTCCTAATCCTAAGAATTCTTTGGAGAGATCTTTACATTCTTTGGATGTGGTGAGAGCTCTGAAATATTATGTTGAAGCTACTAAAGATTTCAGGAAGACTTCTAGTCTATTTGTTATCTTTTCTGGTTCTATGAAAATTCAGAAGGTTTCTGCCATTTCCTTGGCTTTGTGGTTAAAACTTTTGATTCATCAGGCTTATTTGGAGTCGGGTCAAGCCCCGCCTCAGAGAATTACAGCTCATTCTACTAGATCAGTCTCCAATTAGTGGGCTTTTAAGAATGAAGCTTCAGTTGATCAGATTTGCAAAGCAGCGACTTGGTCTTCTTTGCATACATTTACTAAATTCTACCGTTTTGATGTATTTGCTTCTTCAGAAAAAGTTTTTGGTAGAAAAGTTCTTCAGGCAGCTGTTTCAGTTTGATTCTTCTGCTTATGATTTAAGTTTTTCCTTTCATTTATGAGAATAAATTTATATTTTGGGTTGTGGATTAATTTTTTTCATTGAAAAATGGCTGTTTTTATTTTATCCCTCCCTCTAGTGACTCTTGCGTGGAGTTCCACATCTTGGGTATTGCTATTCCATACGTCACTAGCTCATAGACTCTTGCCAATTACATGAAAGAAAACATAATTTATGTAAGAACTTACCTGACAAATTCATCTCTTTTATATTGGCAAGAGTCCATGAGGCCCACCCTTTTTATGGTGGTTATGATTTTTTTGTATAAAGCACAATTATTTCCAAATTCCTTTGTTGATTCTTTTTACTCTTTTCTTTATCACCCCACTACTTGGCTATTCGTTAAACTGAATTGTGGGTGTGGTGAAGGGTGTATTTATAGGCATTTTGAGGTTTGGGAAACTTTGCCCCTCCTGGTAGGATTGTATATCCCATACGTCACTAGCTCATGGACTCTTGCCAATATGAAAGAAATGAATTTATCGGTAAGTTCTTACATAAATTATGTTTTTGGCCGTGGGACTATTGTATAGAGCAAAACTTTTATTAAGAAACCCAGTTTTTAAAGCCGAATCTTAGAAGAGTGTGTTTGAGGAAGGACTAGTTCAGACGGACGAATGCTTTTTCAGCATCCATAGAAAGGACTACTGAAGGGATATGGTGAGCAGTTGCGTATTCTATGAGGTTTAATATTTTAGTAGTATTGTCTCTAGACTATCTAAGTGGGGTGAATCCTACTTGGTTAAGATGAATCAGGTCTGGGAGAACTCTATTCAGGCGGGTGGTGATAATTTTGGCATACAGCTTGACATCCATGTTTAGTATTGAGATGGGGCGCATACGAACTGTTTTGTATACGAACACTCTTTTCATAAGACCTAGTCCAGGACACTACTGAGTGTTTTTTATGTTTTATATTTCATGTACTGTGCTTGTGCATATACTGTTGTAACATTCGGCACAATTGTTTTTTGTTGTTTTTTATGGTTTCATTTTATTTGATGTTTAGCAGCTGCATTTGTGTGTGTATTGTAAATATTATAGCCTCTAACATAGAATTATTTAACTCAACATTTAACTATTTTGCCCTCCTAAGTTTGTTTATTTAATAGATTATTATATAAGTCTATTATTATATCCTCAAAGGGGCATTATAATTAACCAAAGACCCTACATTATATATATAAATTATAAATTGTTATTCACCTTAAGCATTTATTTGCACAATCAATTACTACTCTGTTCTACTATTCCCTATTTGAGGGTTTTTTTGGGAGATCCTCTTATTTTTTGATTGCTTGTGTGACTTTCTGCGCTGATCAAATAATTTCTTGCCAATTAGTGTGATTCGCCTTACCTTATCTTTCATGCGGATAAGGTGGTTCTTCATACTAAATTGGGGTTTCTTCCTAAAGTGTTTCGGATAGAAATATTAATCAGGAAATTGTTGTTCCTTCATTCTGTCCCAATCCTTATTCTCATAAAGAACGTCTGTTGTACAACTTGGATGTTGTGCGTGCTCTAAAATTCTACCTACAGGTGACTAAGGATTTTCGCCAGTCTTCTGCCCTGTTTGTTTGTTTCTCAGGAAAGCGTAAGGGTCAGAAGGCTACTTCTACTTTTCTTTCCCTCTGGTTGAGAAGTATGATTCATTTTGCTTATGAGATTGCTGGACAGCAGCCTCCAGAGAGAATTACAGCTCATTCCACTAGGGCTGTCTCCTCTTCTTGGGCTTTCAAAAATGAAGCCTCTGTGGAACAGATTTGCAGGGCTGCAACTTGGTCCTCTCTGCATCCTTTTTCAAATTTTACAAATTTGATACTTTTGCCTCGACTTAGGCCTCTTTTGGGAGAAAGTTTCTTCAAGCGGTGGTGCCTTCGGTTTAGGTCTGCCTGTCTTGTTCTCCCTCCCTGTTCATTCTGTGTCCTCTAGCTTGGGTATTTGTTCCCAATAGTTACCGAATGATGTTGTGGACTCTCCATATCTTAGAAAAGAAAACAAAATTTATGCTTACCTGATAAAATTTCTTTTTTTTTCCGGATATGGAGAGTCCACAACCCCACCCTTTATTAAGACAGTTATTTTATACTAAACCTCAGGCACCTCTATACCTTTGTGTTATTCCTTTTCCATTTCCCTTCAGTTGAATGACTGGGGATTATGGGTAGGGGAGTGACACTTAACAGATCTTGGTGCTCTTTGCCTCCTCCTGCTGGCAAGGAGGGATATTCCTACTAGTAATTGAATGATGTGGTGGACTCTCCATATCCCGAAATATTTTTTTTTATCAGGTAAGCATACATTTTGTTTCCTGTTTATATTAGTGAAGCTCAACTCCAGCCCTCATACACTAACAAGCCATAATTTAAGGTTTTATCAATTTGAGGGGAATCAGTGATTGAGCAGTGGTCCAACCTAGGTAGGGAAATACTCTCACTGTCCAGTTAGGAGAACTTGAGGGTGGAAATGAGAAACAGAGCTATCTTTGATATTTCATGCTTATAAGGGCTACATCAGGAAAAATAACAAAGGCCAATCCCTGGAGTACTCCTTGCCAATGCCCCAAATACCCCAGGGGTACACGTACCTCAGGTAAGCGAACTAGGGTGTAGGATATGTACATATTATTTTTCAACAATTGATTCCAAGAGAACAAAGTACAATTGAAATTAGTGAATTTAAAAAAAAAAAAGTTAATTTTTACTTTCCCAATCCTTTAATAGCTAGAATTATGTTATGCACACCTGTTCAACCTAACTAAATGTCTTTATTTGTAAAACAAGAGTATGGAATTAACAGCTTTACACTGATAGGGCACTTAATTTTACATAGAACTATTTTTTCTTTGACAGGGTTTATATAGGAGCATACTTTTCCAGTATACAGGTGAAACTCGAAAAATTAGAATATCGTGCAAAAGTTCATTTATTTTACTAATGCAACCTAAAAGGTGAAAATAATATATGAGATAGACTCATTGCATGCAAAGCAAGATAGTTCAAGCCGTGATTTGTCATAATTGTGATGATTATGGCTTACAGCTCATGAAAACCCCAAATCCACAATCTCAGATAATTAGAATATTGTGAAAAGGTGCAATAATCTAGGCTCAAAGTGTTCCACTCTAATCAGCTAATTAAGCCATAACACCTGCAAAGGGTTCCTGAGCCTTTAAATGGTCTCTCAGTCTGGTTCAGTAGGAATCACAATCATGGGAAAGACTGCTGACCTGACAGTTGTGCAGAAAACCATCATTGACACCCTCCATAAAGAGGGAAAGCCTCAAAAGGTAATTGCAAAAGATGTCCCCAAAGTGCTGTATCAAAGCACTTCATGCTTCCTTCCACAGACGAGCTCTATGGGGATGCTGACTTCATTTTCCAGCAGGAACTTGGCACCTGCCCTCACTGCCAAAAGCACAAAAACCTGGTTCAATGACCATGGGATTACTGTGCTTGATTGGCCAGCAAACTCGCCTGACCTGAACCCCATAGAGAATCTATGGGGCATTGCCAAGAGAAAGATGAGAGACATGAGACCGAACAATGCAGAAGAGCTGAAGGCCGCTATTGAAGCATCCTGGTCTTCCATAACACTCAGCAGTACCACAGGCTGATAGCTTCCATGCCATGCCGGACTTAGGCAGTAATTGCTGCAAAAGGGGTCCAAACCAAGTACTGAGTACATATAGTATGCATGCTTATACCTTTCAGAGGTCCGATTATCTGATATTGTTCTATGTACAATCCTTGTTTTATTGATTGCATGTAATATTCTAATTTTCTGAAATTGTGGATTTGGGGTTTTCATGAGCTGTAAGCCATAATCATTACAATTATGACAAATCATGGCTTGAACTATCTTGCTTTGCATTTAATGAGTCTATCTCATATATTAGTTTCACCTTTTAGGTTGCATTAGTGAAATAAATTAACTTTTGCACGATATTCTAATTTTTCGAGTTTCACCTGTATTTAATGTAAAGTGTTCTTTCACTTGATATCTTATATTTGTTTTATCCTTGCTCTCCAGCAAACTGATTGCTTATATGATGGTGGTGACCAGTGGAGTGTGATGGATGGAAGAGAGAGCTGCTTGGGAGGGATTAGTTCGGGATCAGTGGGTGGGTGAGACACTACACTACAGTTAAAATAACTTTACATGCTACTTTTTTAACCTCTGCCGGGAATTGCCATACACATTGGCAAAGCCATGCATATATGCTTTTCCTGAACAAAGAGGATCCCAGAGAAGCTATTACATACATGTGTGTCACAATTTGCACAAGTGGTATGTAAATAATTTCAGTAAGAAACTCGAAATTTGTGAAAAACAGTGTGTCAGAACAGTGGCATGAAATATACCAAAATTGGCCTAGATTAATACATTGGGTTGTCTTCTAATATATATATATATTGTTTTCATAGGTAAATCGAAAAAAACATACACTGTCGGCATTTAACATTGCACAAGCATTTCTAGTGAAATGCTTGTGCAATGCCGCCCCCTGCAGATTCGCAGCCAATCAGCAGCTAGCAGGGGGTGTCAATCATCCTGATCGTATATGATCAGGATGATTGCTGTCCGTCGCCTCAGAGGTGGCAGACAAGTTAAGGAGCAGCGGTCTTACGACCTCTGCTTCTTAATTTAAGTTTCCAGCGATCTGGAAACTACGGGGGGTAGATTGCAGTATCCACTGCTTGTTAAATCTACCCCATAATATCAAACATAGAAGTCAAAGAACATTTGGATAACATTGATCATAACATGGTCACATTTTAAATCAATTTTCATAAGCACTGTCCTAAAGGATTAACTAAGACTTTTTAATTTTAAGAAAGCAAAATTCATTGATTTAAGGAAATAATTAAATAACATAAATTGGGACAAAGTATGCTCTAATAAAAATACAGAGGATAACTGGATAACATTTAAAACTTTGTTAAATAAATATACATATCAACAAATACCATATGGTTATAAAAAATCAAAGCTAATGTGGCTAAATAAAAATGTGTTAAGAGAAATTAGGAAAAAAAACGTAGGGCATTTAAATTATTCAAAGAAAATAATACAGACTCAACATTCCATATTTATAAGGAATGCAACAAAGCATGCAAAAAAGCAATCAAATTAGCCAAAATTGAAAATGAAAGATTAAAGGGCCACTAAACCCAAAATCTTTCTTTCATGATTCAGGTAGAGAATACAAATTTAAACAACATAACAATTTACTTCTATTATTTATTTTGCTTAATTTTTTAGATATCCTTAGATGAAGAAAAAGCAATGCACATGCCACAAGGCTTCTATGTGCAGCAACCAATCAGCAGCTATTGAGCATATCTAGATATGCTTCTCAGCAAAGAATATCAAGAGAATAAAACAAATTAGATAATAGGAGTAAATTAGAAAGATGTTTAAAATTGCATTCTCTTTCTAAATCATGAAAGAAAAAATGTGGGTTTCATGTCCCTTTAATTGCAAAGTATTCAAAGTCAAACCTTAAAAGGTTTTTTAAGTACATAAATGGCAATAAATCTAAGAAGGACAATATAGGTACATTAAAATGCGTGGAGGGTAGCAACAGTGACAGGGAGAAGGCTGAGGTACTAAACCAATTATTTTCTTTAGTATACACGAGAGGAACCAATGGAGGATACTTTGGAACAAACAAGAACATGCCAGCCCAAACCATTAACTGGGTTATGTCTAGAGGATATCAGGAAAAAATGGGTAATATTAAAGGGACAGTCAAGACCAAAAAAAACTTTCATGATTCAGATAGGGCATGTCATTTTAAACAACTTTCCAATTTACTTTTATCACCAATTTTACTTTGTTCTCTTGGTATTCTTAGTTGAAAGCTAAACCTAGGAGGTTCATATGCTAATTTCTCAGACCTCGAAGGCCGCCTCTAATCTGAAAGCATTTTGACAGTTTTTCACCACTAGAGGGCCTTAGTTCATGGGTTTCCTATAGATAACATTGAGCTCATGCACGTGAGGTTACCTAGGAATGAGCACTGATTGGCTAAAATGCAATTATGTCAAAAGAACTGAAATAATGGGGCAGTTTGCAGAGGCTTATATACAAGGTAATTACAGAGGTAAAACGTGTATTATTGTGTTGATTATGCAAAACTGGGAAATGGGTAATAAAGGGATTATCTATCTTTTTAAAGAACAAAAATTCTGGTGTTGACTGTCCCTTTAAGGTACATAAAACTCCAGGCACAGATGGAATACATCCAAAGGTTTCAAGGGAACTTAGCACTGTTATAGACAAACCTCTACTGTCTTAATTTCTTTCATGTAATTGTCAAGAGTCCATGAGCTAGTGACGTATGGGATATACAATCCTACCAGGAGGGGCAAAGTTTCCCAAACCTCAAAATGCCTATAAATACACCCCTCACCACACCCACAATTCAGTTTTACAAACTTTGCCTCCTATGGAGGTGGTGAAGTAAGTTTGTGCTTGATTTTTATGATTTCTTCTATAAGCGCTTCTAAGCATTCTGAAGCCCAATTCCTCTCAGAGTACAGTGTTTGTCAGTGGAATGTGAAGAGAGTATCGCATATTGATTTTTTATGGTTTCCCTCGCGGGAAATCTTTTCAAGGGTTCTCTGTTATCGGTTGTAGGGATTCATCTCCTACCTCCCTTTTCAGATCGACGATATACTCTTACATACCATTACCTCTGCTAATAGTTTTCAGTACTGGTTTGGCTATCTGCTATATGTGGATGGGTGTCTTTCGGTAAGTATGTATCATTATTTAAGACACTCTCAGCTATGGTTTGGCGCTTTATCTATTAATATAAAATTTTAAATATATGTATTTTACTTATATTTGACATGACTCAGGTATATGTGTACTTCCCTATGCAGTCTGGCAGTTTCATTTTGGGAATCATGTTTTAAGAAGGTTGTATACCTGGGGTATAGTCTTTTTTTCAATTTGACTTGCCTTATCTTTTGAAAAACTTGCGGGCAATTAGGCTTGCGAGGGCACAAAATGCTGTTATTTATTGTGTCATTCTTGGCGCAAGATTTTTTTGGCGCGAATATGCATTTATAATGACACAAGTTCGATATTTCCTGCATCTTAGTTGACGCCAGGTTGTTTGGCGCGAAATTGTTTTTGTTATGACGCAAATTGCATCATTTCCAGATGTTTGTTGGCACCAAAAAAATGTTCAACTTCCTTTTGCGTCATGCGTCATTCTTGCCGCCAAAAAATTTGTTTATTTTACCTCACTTCCTATATGCTATTTGCCTTCTTTATGTTAAGAGGGCTATGCTATTTGCTTTTTTGTCAATTTTAGCATTTGCATTTTTTCCCATTCCTGAAACTGCTATATGTGGAAATAAGATATTTTTGTTTAAATGTTATTTTTTCTTTTACATGTTACAAAATGTCCCAATCTGATCCTGTCTCAGAAGCTGCTGTAGGAATCATGCTGCCTGAACACAGTTCTACCAAAGCTAAGTGTATCTGTGAAACTAGTGGAGATTATGGCCTCTAGTTATCAAGCCGTCAACCTCAAATACGCTGGAATTCCGCAGCGTATTTGTGGCGAGGCTGATTCGCCTTAGTTATCAAGCCCTACAGACCATAACTACCTAGCTAAAAGAAATACAAAATTACCTGTAAAATAAATCCTAACCTAAGTTACAATTAAACCTAACACTACACTATCATTAAATTAATTAAATAAATGAGCTACAAATAACTACAATTAAATACAATTAAATAAACTAACTAAAGTACAAAAAATAAAAAAAAACTGTTACAAAAAATAATAAAAAATAAGTTACAAACATTTCAAAAATATTACAACAATTTTAAACTACTTACACCTAATCTAAGCCCCCTAATAAAATAACAAAGCCCCCCAAAATAAAAAAATGCCCTACCCTATTCTACATTAAAAAGTTAACAGCTCTATTACCTTACCAGCCCTTAAAAGGGCCTTTTGCGGGGCATGCCCCAAAGAAAACAGCTCTTTTGCCTGTAAAATAAAAATACAACCCCCCCAACATTAAAACCCACCACCCACACACCCCTACTCTAACCCAAACCCCCCTTAAATAAACCTAACACTACCCCCCTGAAGATCATCCTACCTTTAGCCATCTTCAGCCAGCCGACCACCGATGGAACAGAAGAGGACATCTGCAGCGGCCGAAGTCTTCATCCAAGGGGCGCTGAAGAAGTCTTCCATCCGATTGAAGTCATCATCCAAGGGGCACTGAAGAAGTCTTCCATCCGATTGAAGTCATCATCCAAGGGGCGCTGAAGAAGTCTTCCATCCGATTGAAGTCATCATCCAGGCGGCGTCTTCAATCTTCATCCATCCGGAGCGGAGCGGAGCCATCTTCAGACGAGCCGACGCGGAGCCATCCTCTTCTACCGACGGACTAACGACGAATGACAGTTCCTTTAAGTGACGTCATCCAAGATGGCGTCCCTCAAATTCCGATTGGCTGATGAGATTCTCTCAGCCAATCGGAATTAAGGTAGGAAAAATCTGATTGGCTGATTTAATCAGCCAATCAGATTGAAGTTCAATCCAATTAGCTGATCCAATCAGCCAATTAGATTGAGCTCGCATTCTATTGGCTGATCGGAACAGCCAATAGAATGCGAGCTCAATCTGATTGGCTGATTCAATCAGCCAATCAGATTTTCTTTCATGTAATTAGCAAGAGTCCATGAGCTAGTGACGTATGGGATATACATTCCTACCAGGAGGGGCAAAGTTTCCCAAACCTTAAAATGCCTATAAATACACCCCTCACCACACCCACAATTCAGTTTTACAAACTTTGCCTCCTATGGAGGTGGTGAAGTAAGTTTGTGCTAGATTCTACGTTGATATGCGCTCCGCAGCAGGTTGGAGCCCGGTTTTCCTCTCAGCGTGCAGTGAATGTCAGAGGGATGTGAGGAGAGTATTGCCTGTTTGAATTCAATGATCTCCTTCTACGGGGTCTATTTCATAGGTTCTCTGTTATCGGTCGTAGAGATTCATCTCTTACCTCCCTTTTCAGATCGACGATATACTCTTATATATATACCATTACCTCTGCTGATTTTCGTTTCAGTACTGGTTTGGCTTTCTACAAACATGTAGATGAGTGTCCTGGGGTAAGTAAGTCTTATTTTCTGTGACACTCTAAGCTATGGTTGGGCACTTTTTTAATAAAGTTCTAAATATATGTATTCAAACATTTATTTGCCTTGACTCAGGATGTTCAACATTCCTTTTTTCAGACAGTCAGTTTCATATTTGGGATAATGCACTTGAATCAAATATTTTTCTTACCTTAAAAATGTGACTTTTTTCCCTGTGGGCTGTTAGGCTAGCGGGGGCTGAAAATGCTTCATTTTATTGCGTCATTCTTGGCGCTGACTTTTTTGGCGCAAAAAATCTTTTCTGTTTCCGGCGTCATACGTGTCGCCGGAAGTTGCGTCATTTTTGACGTTCTTTTGCGCCAAAAATGTCGGCGTTCCGGACGTGGCGTCATTTTTGGCGCCAAAAGCATTTAGGCGCCAAATAATGTGGGCGTCTTATTTGGCGCTAAAAAAATATGGGCGTCGCTTTTGTCTCCACATTATTTAAGTCTCATTTTTTTCTTTGCTTCTGGTTGCTAGAAGCTTGTTCCTTGGCATTTTTTCCCATTCCTGAAACTGTCATTTAAGGAATTTGATCAATTTTGCTTTATATGTTGTTTTTTCTCTTACATATTGCAAGATGTCTCACGTTGCATCTGAGTCAGAAGATACTTCAGGAAAATCGCTGTCTGGTGCTGGAACTACCAAAGCTAAGTGTATCTGCTGTAAACTTTTGGTAGCTGTTCCTCCAGCTGTTGTTTGTATTAATTGTCATGACAAACTTGTTAATGCAGATAATATTTCCTTTAGTAATGTACCATTACCTGTTGCAGTTCCATCAACATCTAATGTTCAGAATGTTCCTGATAACATAAGAGATTTTGTTTCTGAATCCATCAAGAAGGCTATGTCTGTTATTCCTCCTTCTAGTAAACATAAAAAAATCTTTTAAAACTTCTCTTTATACAGATGAATTTTTAAATGAACATCATCATTCTGATTCTAATGACTCTTCTGGTTCAGAGGATTCTGTCTCAGAGATTGATGCTGATAAATCTTCATATTTATTTAAAATGGAATTTATGCGTTCTTTACTTAAAGAATTACTAATTGCTTTAGAAATTGAGGATTCTGGTCCTCTTGATACTAAATCTAAACGTTTAGATAAGGTCTTTAAATCTCCTGTGGTTATTCCAGAAGTTTTTCCTGTTCCTGGTGCTATTTCTGAAGTAATTTCCAGAGAATGGAATAATTTGGGTAATTCATTTACTCCTTCTAAACGTTTTAAGCAATTATATCCTGTGCCATCTGACAGATTAGAATTTTGGGACAAAATCCCTAAAGTTGATGGGGCTATTTCTACCCTTGCTAAAGGTACTACTATTCCTATGTCAGATGGTACTTCGTTTAAGGATCCTTTAGATAGGAAAATTGAATCCTTTCTAAGAAAAGCTTATCTGTGTTCAGGTAATCTTCTTAGACCTGCTATATCATTGGCTGATGTTGCTGCAGCTTCAACTTTTTGGTTGGAAACTTTAGCGCAACAAGTAACAGATCATGATTCTCATAATATTATTATTCTTCTTCAACATGCTAATAATTTTATCTGTGATGCCATTTTTGATATTATCAGAGTTGATGTCAGGTTTATGTCTCTAGCTATTTTAGCTAGAAGAGCTTTATGGCTTAAAACTTGGAATGCTGATATGTCTTCTAAATCGACTCTACTTTCCATTTCTTTCCAGGGTAACAAATTATTTGGTTCTCAGTTGGATTCTATTATCTCAACTGTTACTGGTGGGAAAGGAACTTTTTTACCACAGGATAAAAAATCTAAGGGTAAAAACAGGGCTAATAATCGTTTTCGTTCCTTTCGTTTCAACAAAGAACAAAAACCTGATCCTTCATCCTCAGGAGCAGTTTCAGTTTGGAAACCATCTCCAGTCTGGAATAAATCCAAGCCTTCTAGAAAAGCAAAGCCAGCTTCTAAATCCACATGAAGGTGCGGCCCTCATTCCAGCTCAGCTGGTAGGGGGCAGGTTACGTTTTTTCAAAGAAATTTGGATCAATTCTGTTCACAATCTTTGGATTCAGAACATTGTTTCAGAAGGGTACAGAATTGGTTTCAAGATACGACCTCCTGCAAAGAGATTTTTTCTTTCCCGTGTCCCAGTAAATCCAGTGAAAGCTCAAGCATTTCTGAAATGTGTTTCAGATCTAGAGTTGGCTGGAGTAATTATGCCAGTTCCAGTTCTGGAACAGGGGCTGGGGTTTTATTTGAATCTCTTCATTGTACCAAAGAAGGAGAATTCCTTCAGACCAGTTTTGGATCTAAAAATATTGAATCGTTATGTAAGGATACCAACGTTCAAAATGGTAACTGTAAGGACTATCTTGCCTTTTGTTCAGCAAGGGCATTATATGTCCACAATAGATTTACAGGATGCATATCTGCATATTCCGATTCATCCAGATCATTATCAGTTCCTGAGATTCTCTTTTCTGGACAAGCATTACCAGTTTGTGGCTCTGCCGTTTGGCCTAGCTACAGCTCCAAGAATTTTTACAAAGGTTCTCGGTGCCCTTCTGTCTGTAATCAGAGAACAGGGTATTGTGGTATTTCCTTATTTGGACGATATCTTGGTACTTGCTCAGTTTTTACATTTAGCAGAATCTCATACGAATCGACTTGTGTTGTTTCTTCAAGATCATGGTTGGAGGATCAATTCACTAAAAAGTTCATTGATTCCTCAGACAAGGGTAACCTTTCTGGGTTTCCAGATAGATTCAGTGTCCATGACTCTGTCTTTGACAGACAAGAGACGTCTAAAATTGATTTCAGCTTGTCGAAACCTTCAGTCACAATCATTCCCTTCGGTAGCCTTATGCATGGAAATTCTAGGTCTTATGACTGCTGCATCGGAGGCGATCCCCTTTGCTCGTTTTCACATGCGACCTCTTCAGCTCTGTATGCTGAATCAATGGTGCAGGGATTACACAAAGATATCTCAATTAATATCTTTAAAACCGATTGTACGACACTCTCTAACGTGGTGGACAGATCACCATCGTTTAATTCAGGGGGCTTCTTTTGTTCTTCCGACCTGGACTGTAATTTCAACAGATGCAAGTCTTACAGGTTGGGGAGCTGTGTGGGGATCTCTGATGGCACAAGGAGTTTGGGAATCTCAGGAGGTGAGATTACCGATCAATATTTTGGAACTCCGTGCAATTTTCAGAGCTCTTCAGTCTTGGCCTCTTCTGAAGAGAGAATCGTTCATTTGTTTTCAGACAGACAATGTCACAACTGTGGCATACATCAATCATCAAGGAGGGACTCACAGTCCTCTGGCTATGAAAGAAGTATCTCGAATTCTGGTTTGGGCGGAATCCAGCTCCTGTCTAATCTCTGCGGTTCATATCCCAGGTATAGACAATTGGGAAGCGGATTATCTCAGTCGCCAAACGTTGCATCCGGGCGAATGGTCTCTTCACCCAGAGGTATTTCTTCAGATTGTTCAAATGTGGGAGCTTCCAGAAATAGATCTGATGGCGTCTCATCTAAACAAGAAACTTCCCAGGTATCTGTCCAGATCCCGGGATCCTCAGGCGGAAGCAGTGGATGCATTATCACTTCCTTGGAAGTATCATCCTGCCTATATCTTTCCGCCTCTAGTTCTTCTTCCAAGAGTAATCTCCAAGATTCTGAAGGAATGCTCGTTTGTTCTGCTGGTAGCTCCGACATGGCCTCACAGGTTTTGGTATGCGGATCTTGTCCGGATGGCCTCTTGCCATCCGTGGACTCTTCCGCTAAGACCAGACCTTCTGTCGCAAGGTCCTTTTTTCCATCAGGATCTCAAATCCTTAAATTTAAAGGTATGGAGATTGAACGCTTGATTCTTGGTCAAAGAGGTGTCTCTGACTCTGTGATTAATACTATGTTACAGGCTCGTAAATCTGTATCTAGAGAGATATATTATAGAGTCTGGAAGACTTATATTTCTTGGTGTCTTTCTCATCATTTTTCTTGGCATTCTTTTAGAATTCAGAGAATTTTACAGTTTCTTCAGGATGGTTTAGATAAAGGTTTATCCGCAAGTTCTTTGAAAGGACAAATCTCTGCTCTTTCTGTTCTTTTTCACAGAAAGATTGCTAATCTTCCTGATATTCATTGTTTTGTACAAGCTTTGGTTCGTATAAAACCTGTCATTAAGTCAATTTCTCCTCCTTGGAGTTTGAATTTGGTTCTGGGGGCTCTTCAAGCTCCTCCTTTTGAACCCATGCATTCATTGGACATTAAATTACTTTCTTGGAAAGTTTTGTTCCTTTTGGCGATCTCTTCTGCCAGAAGAGTCTCTGAGTTATCTGCTCTTTCTTGTGAGTCTCCTTTTCTGATTTTTCATCAGGATAAGGCGGTGTTGCGAACTTCTTTTGAATTTTTACCTAAGGTTGTGAATTCTAACAACATTAGTAGAGAAATTGTGGTTCCCTCATTATGTCCTAATCCTAAGAATTCTAAGGAGAAATCGTTGCATTCTTTGGATGTTGTTAGAGCTTTGAAATATTATGTTGAAGCTACTAAGTCTTTCCGAAAGACTTCTAGTCTATTTGTTATCTTTTCCGGTTCTAGAAAAGGCCAGAAAGCTTCTGCCATTTCTTTGGCATCTTGGTTGAAATCTTTAATTCATCATGCCTATGTCGAGTCGGGTAAAACTCCGCCTCAAAGGATTACAGCTCATTCTACTAGGTCAGTTTCTACTTCCTGGGCGTTTAGGAATGAAGCTTCGGTTGATCAGATTTGCAAAGCAGCAACTTGGTCCTCTTTGCATACTTTTACTAAATTCTACCATTTTGATGTATTTTCTTCTTCTGAAGCAGTTTTTGGTAGAAAAGTACTTCAGGCAGCTGTTTCAGTTTGAATCTTCTGTTTATGTTTTTCATTAAACTTTATTTTGGGTGTGGATTATTTTCAGCAGGAATTGGCTGTCTTTATTTTATCCCTCCCTCTCTAGTGACTCTTGCGTGGAAAGATCCACATCTTGGGTAGTCATTATCCCATACGTCACTAGCTCATGGACTCTTGCTAATTACATGAAAGAAAACATAATTTATGTAAGAACTTACCTGATAAATTCATTTCTTTCATATTAGCAAGAGTCCATGAGGCCCGCCCTTTTTTGTGGTGGTTATGATTTTTTTGTATAAAGCACAATTATTCCAATTCCTTATTTTATATGCTTTCGCACTTTTTCTTATCACCCCACTTCTTGGCTATTCGTTAAACTGAATTGTGGGTGTGGTGAGGGGTGTATTTATAGGCATTTTAAGGTTTGGGAAACTTTGCCCCTCCTGGTAGGAATGTATATCCCATACGTCACTAGCTCATGGACTCTTGCTAATATGAAAGAAATGAATTTATCAGGTAAGTTCTTACATAAATTATGTTTTTCCTACCTTAATTCCGATTGGCTGATCCTATCAGCCAATCGGAATTCGAGGGACGCCATCTTGGATGACGTCACTTAAAGGAACTGTCATTCGTCGTTAGTCCGTCGGTAGAAGAGGATGGCTCCACATCCGCTCGTCTGAAGATGGCTCCGCTCCGCTCCGGATGGATGAAGATTGAAGACGCCGCCTGGATGATGACTTCAATCGGATGGAAGACTTCTTCAGCGCCCCTTGGATGATGACTTCAATCGGATGGAAGACTTCTTCAGCGCCCCTTGGATGATGACTTCAATCGGATGGAAGACTTCTTCAGCGCCCCTTGGATGATGACTTCAATCGGATGGAAGACTTCTTCAGCGCCCCTTGGATGATGACTTCAATCGGATGGAAGACTTCTTCAGCGCCCCTTGGATGATGACTTCAGCTGCTGCGGATGTCCTCTTCTGTTCCATCGGTGGTCGGCTGGCTGAAGACGGCTAATGGTAGGATGATCTTCAGGGGGGTAGTGTTAGGTTTATTTAAGGGGGGTTTGGGTTAGAGTAGGGGTATGTGGGTGGTGGGTTTTAATGTTGGGGGGTTGTATTTTTATTTTACAGGCAAAAGAGCTGTTTTCTTTGGGGCATGCCCCGCAAAAGGCCCTTTTAAGGGCTGGTAAGGTAATAGAGCTGTTAACTTTTTAATGTAGAATAGGGTAGGGCATTTTTTTATTTTGGGGGGCTTTGTTATTTTATTAGGGGGCTTAGATTAGGTGTAAGTAGTTTAAAATTGTTGTAATATTTTTGAAAATGTTTGTAACTTATTTTTTTTTATTTTTTGTAACTTAGTTTTTTTATTTTTTGTACTTTAGTTAGTTTAATTGTATTTAATTGTAGTTATTTGTAGCTAATTTATTTAATTCATTTAATGATAGTGTAGTGTTAGGTTTAATTGTAACTTAGGTTAGGATTTATTTTACAGGTAATTTTGTATTTCTTTTAGCTAGGTAGTTATTAAATAGTTAATAACTATTTAATAACTATTCTAACTAGCTAAAATAAATACAAAGTTACCTGTAAAATAAATATAAATCCTAAAATAGCTACAATGGAATTATTAATTACATTGTAGCTATCTTAGGGTTTATTTTATAGGTAAGTATTTGAATAGGAATAATTTATTTAATGATATTGTAGTGATAGGTGTAATTGTAACTTAGGTTAGTTTTTATTTTACAGGTAAATTTCACTTTATTTTAACTAGGTAGCTATTAAATAGTTAATAACTTTTTAATAGATATTGTACCTAGTTAAAATAAATTGAAAGTTGCCTGTAAAATAAAAATAAATCCTAAGATAGCTACAATATAATTATTATTTAGAGTTATAATATTTAGATGTATTTAATTAATATTTAAGTTAGGGGGGTGTTAGGGTTAGGGTTAGACTTAGGTTTAGGGGTTTAATAATTTTATTATAGTGGTTGTGGTGTAGGGGGGGCAGGATAGGGGTTAATAAATTTATTATAGGTGGCGGCGGTATGGGGGGGCAGGATAGTGGTTAATAAATTTATTATAGGTGGTGACGGTGTAGGGGGGGCAGATTAGGGGTTAATAAGTTTAATATAGGTGGCGGCGGGGTCCGGGAGCAGCGGTTTAGGGGTTAAACAATTTATTTAGTTGCGTCGTACTTGGTGCGCGGCTTTTTGACAGCTTTATTGATAACTTTGGAGAGCGTATTCAGGTCCGCGGCGGCAATGGTAGGCGAGCTTAGGCGGGCGTATTGGGGCCGGCGATGGCAGGTAAGTAGACACGTTGATAACTAGAACATGAACTGTGATATCCCAGAAGGGGATATGAAGGCGCGCTGTTAGGAAAGGAGTGGTGCTTTTAACAATTGTAAGAGTGTAGATAGGTATATATCGTGTTCAACTGTTGGATGAGAAAGCCGTAATGGCTAATGTCCCTAGATGGGTGATATTCCTGGCAGTCGATTCCCGGTAGGCAGCTCCTCTTGGTCCCAGAGAGGCATCCAAGAGGGGGGGTTCCAAGAAGTATACCGTCTGGCAGTGTACTAGCCACTGATTAAGTGCTAGCAGGCGAGATTGTACTGGTCACAGAACAGTACCTTAGCTTCTGGTAAGCGCATTACCTTTCCACGTTTGTGTTATTTATTCAAAACGTTATCACGCTATGTGGCGCCCTCTCTCCTTCATATCACGTTGATAACTAGAGGCCATTATCTCCAGCTGTAGTATGTAACAGTTGTCATGATAAGCTTTTGCATGCATATAAGGTTTCTATTAGTGCTTGTATAGTATCTGTTGTTCCTTCAACATGTAAAGTACATGATATCCCTGTTGATATGAAAAATTATATTGCTGATGCGATACAGAAGGCCATGTCTGCTATTCCACCTTCAAATAAACGTAAAAGGTCTTTTAAAACTTCTCATACTACTGATAAAATTTGTAATAATTGAAAACATACTGATATATCCACCTCTGATGAGGATTTTTCTAATTCAGAAGATCCTACTTCAGACATTGATGCTGATAAATCATCTTATATTTTTAAGATTGAGTATATTTGTTCCTTGTTAAAATAAGTGTTGATAACTTTGGATATTGAGGAGTCTGGTCCTCTTGATAATAAATCCAGTAAACATTTAAATTCTGTCTATAAACCTCCTGTGACTACTCCTGAGGTTTTCTTTCATGTAATTGGCAAGAGTCCATGAGCTAGTGACGTATGAGATATACAATCCTACCAGGAGGGGCAAAGTTTCCCAAACCTCAAATGCCTATAAATACACCCCTCACCACACCCACAATTCAGTTTTACAAACTTTGCCTCCCTATGGAGGTGGTGAAGTAAGTTTGTGCTTGATTTTCTTCTGTGATATGCGCGTCTCAGCATTTTGAAGCCCAATTCCTCTCAGAGTACAGCGTTTGTCAGAGGGATGTGAAGGGAGTATCGCATATTGATTTTTATGGTTTTCCTTGCGGGAAATCTTTTCAAAGGTTCTCTGTTATCGATCGTAGAGATTCATCTCCTACCTCCCTTTTCAGATCGACGATATACTCTCATATACTATTACCTCTACTGATACTTTTTCAGTACTGGTTTGGCTATCTGCTATATGTGGATGAGTGTCTTTGGGTTAATATGTTTTATTATTTAAGACACTCTCAGCTATAGTTTGGTGCCTTTATGTTTTAATATAAAGTTTTAAATATATGTATTTACTTATATTTGCCATGAGTCAGGTCTATGTATATTTCCCTTTTGCAGTCTAAACAGTTTCAGTATAGGAATCATGTTTGGGAAGTTTATTTAAACTTTTTTCTTACCTGGAGTTCAGTCTTTTTCAATTTGACTCTCATTTTTTCGCTGGCAAATCTAGGCTCGCAAGGGCGCAAAATGCTGTTTTATTTTTGCATCATTCTTGGCGCAAAGTTGCGCCGTTGATGGTGCAAGTTTCGTCATTTCCAGTGTCTTTGTTGACGCTAGTTGTTTTGGCGCGAAATCGCGTTTGTTATGACGCAAATTGTGTCATTTCCTAGTGATAGTTTTGTGCCAAATTTTTTTAGGCCTCGATGATTGAAAGTTCGTAATTTGCGGCGAGAAATGTGTATTTCTGACTCGCAACTCTCGCAAATTTCACGCCTTGCGTAATGATCGTATAAAGTGGGCAGTCCATTGTAAACAATACGTTACGCGATAAGCTGTCCATAGTAAACTATAGACTTCGCCTCCTTATATCATTTCACGAACCTCGAAATGGGTTTCCATATATCATTGCGTTGCTTCGTAATTTTAATGATTCACTTTATTTCAGTTTGTGTTTGCATATTTCAAAATGTAAAACTACTGTTATAGTATATTGTCTAAATACGTTATATCGTATTATTTTGAAAAGGAAATAAATATTGTAAATAATGTTATTCATGTTATTTCGCCAAAGGATGTCTGGCGAGATATGTATGTGAGTTGAATGTGCGATTCGTATGGCGTATGTTTTTATATCATCGTAACATATCTGTGAAACTTGCGAGATTTACGCCCTCTCCTTCGCAATGAAACTCTCCTTCGCAATGAATTCTGCTTTTACTGTTCTGGTTATATTTTGTTATTCTTTTTTATTGAAATCGTACAATAAATATTTTTACGCTCTTTATTTAGATATTCTCACTCATTTGTATTATTACGAAATTGCGTATATGTTTTAAACAATGTTCAATGTGCAATATTTGTTAACCAATCATATTTATTGTTATATTATTTCTGTTACCATAATACCTTGCAATACATTTATGTACGCATATTTATGAGTACTTCCTTAATATTCTCCAATCACAGCGTATTTTACATTTTACTCTGGTTACATGTATATTTATATAGATATCATATTTTATTCTGTGAGGTAGTTGATGAGATATTTGAAAATGGTTTAATATTTATAATATACAAATCTGAATTTCTAAGTTCAAAGTTGATAATACAATTGATCAATAGACACTTTTTAAAAAAATTACGAATACAGAATTACACATACGAAGTGGGTATTTAACATTACGCAAACCAAAAAAACCATTCGCAGCGTATGTCGAATGACGAAAAAAAGCCCATTTCGAATACATACACGCAATCAATTTCGAACACTTTCATTCATTCCGATATTATATTCGCACTCCAGTGCGAACATCTTTACATCATATCATTTTAAAAACGAGCTTTCAATCATCGAGGCCTTAGTCATTTTACCCCTGTCCATCTATTGCTCGCTGTTTTCATAGTTTTTGAAAGCTATTATGCCTGCTTTTGTTTTTCTTTACTGAAACTGTTACATTGTGGAAATTGAATATTTTGCCTAAATGTTATTTTTATTTTTCTGTTACATTTTGCGAGATATTTCATTCTGTTCCTGACTCTGATGTGACTGTAGAAACTATGATGCCCTGGAACACAATTCTACAAAGCCAAGTGTTTTCATTATTAAACTGTTGTTATTTCTTCAGTTCAATTATGTGGCATTTATTTATTATGTTTTATGAAAAACTGTTTCTACACGTATAATGACATTTCCTGTTTTTTACATATTCAGTTCTTGTACTTGATTTCATTACATCTTGTTGCTTATATCATATAGGTTATGACTGCTATTATGCCTTTAAGTAAACTTACAAGGTCTTTTCAAAAAATTTAAAATTTAATTAATTTTGTTCTGACCAACAGCAATTAGTTTATTATAATGATAAAGGTTTCTTTGTTGTAAAGATCCTGTATCAGACAGTTTGTTAAAAATTTCCTTACTATTCATTTTGAACATTTTTTATGTTCTTTGTTAAATAAATATTTGTTATTTATAGCTTTTAGGAGTTCTCCAATTAACTATCGGCTAAATTACGAGTTTTGCGTTATGAGTGAAAAAGCAGCGTTATGGGTTATAAGGGCCGCCATCAGGGGGTGACAGGGGTGACTCCTGTCAGGGGCCCAATGGGCCAGGGGGGCCCCATGAGGCAAGAACTTTAAAAAAAAAAATTAAAAAAAAAATTACATTTTGGCAGCCACCAGTGGGTACTACAGCAGAGCGCTAATTGAGCATGGGAAATGTTATTACAAGGAGTAAAGTATTAGCATTTGAGAGGATTTCTGAGTGTGCACTAAACCACTATCCACAGTGTGAGACAGACTTGGCACTTTGTTTGTACAGTTTGTGTCTGAGTCAGACGGCAGATCACTTTCGTTTGCAGAGGAGGTAGGACTTACTTAGCAAATGTTTTTTATTTTTTTTATTTCTTTGTGCAATTTTGGATTGTAACCAGTGTGGTAGTAGTTGTATGGTGGGGCCAGGGGTCCATAAAAACAATTTTTTTTTAGCAGCAGTGTATTTATGATTATTTGACAATGCTGTAGAAATTCTATATTTAAAACCATGCAGAAATGTTTCCTCCTCAATACACAAATGGTAGGTGCCCTTTTGACAGATATATATATATATATATATATATAATTATATATATATTAATTACATTCCAGTTTACTGCCCCTTTATGCAAGCTATTTCCAGATGCAAGGAGGCATTTTATCTAAGATTTTTACATCTGCATAACATGTTATACTCTCAGACTAAGATTGCTCACTGTTTGAAATGAGACAGGTTAACATAAAACTGTTCAGTTTACACTACAGCTGACTTAATTTTGAAATACATACAAACAAGCCTAAATCCTGCATTTAACAGATCTAATGGTATGAGTTCAACAGCTTATGGTTCCACCAAGACCATATAGAGTACAGAATTTTCAAAATCCATAAGTACAGCTGACAGATGGGAACATTTGTACACTATATTTGAAGTGGTGCTCTTAGTTGGGGAAAATAGGGAAAAATCAAACATATGTCAACCTTTTAAAAGTACTTTTCTTCATCTAGCCATCTACCCAGATCATTAATGTGCAATTTTGAATTCACAGAATTATTTTTGTTTGCACATTTACAAATATGATTCTTTAAAAAGTGATCTCTTAATTTCTGCAATTTTTTTTTATCATGCATGTCACACACTGTTGATTTAGGGGATGCAATGTGCATAAATGTTTCCTCCTGTGAGTGTTTCTGTGGGTGTCTGTGTTTATGTCTTTGTGCTTTGGTTTGTGTCTCTATGAGTGTGTATATATTTTTTTTTCTGTGGGTCTCTCTGGGTGTGTATGTCTTTGTGCATTTTCTGTGGATGTCTGTGAGGGTGTGTGCATATGTCTTTGAGCTTTTTCTATGGGTGTCTCTGTGAGGGTGTGTGTATGTTTGTCTTTGTGTATTTTCTCTGGATGCCTCTGTGAGGGTGGGTGTGTATGTCTGTGTTTTCTGTGGATGTCTCTGTGAGGGTGTGTGTGTGTATGTATGTATGTCTGTGTTTTCTGTGGATGTCTATGTAAGGGTGTGTGTTTTCTGTGGGTGTCTCTGTGAGGGTGTGTGTATGTCGTTGTGTGTTTTCTGTTGATGTCTCAGTGAGGGTGTGTGTATGTATGTCTTTCTGTGTTTTATGTGGTTGTCTCTCTGTGTGTGTATGTCTTTCTGTGTTTTCTGTGTGTGTGTCTGTGTGTGTGTATGTCTTTCTGAGGCTGTCTCTGTTGGTGTTTCCTTGGGTGTATGTGCAAGTTTGAGTGTGTGTGTGTGTGTGTAATTGTCTGTTCCTTTTTAGGACAATTTTGACCTTACTTCTGATTATTCACATCTTTCTACAGACTTTGAGACTGAGACCTTTCCCGGAAGTCACCAATCTACCATTTAACATTTAAATTATTGTTTAGGCAGTTCAGGGCCCTTCCTTTCAGCCACTGCATGCTGTTGTCATCATTTAATTGGCATCTTCCTTTACAAAAAGATTATCAGATCTCCATATTTTATTTTCTAAATCTCCTTTTTTTTTTAACAAAACTGTAGTTTACCTCATTACTTGCCAGGTCAATGTAAACAAGTGCTGAGTGTCTGTTTGGGTTTCTGTGTCTGAGTGTGTTTCTTTGCATGTCTGCTAGAGTGTCTATATGTGAATCCTTATGTGAGTGTGTGTGTGTGTTTCAGTGTATGAGTGTGTCCGTGTGTTTGTATGTTAATACCTTTATTACATTTCCAAGTTTAAATAGACACTTAAGAATAAAGTGCATATACGTTTTAGTCACTTGGTCAAAAATTGCACATGTCAAAGGAGGGGGGGGGGGGGCCCTGATCAATGGTAAAGTCAGGGGCCCCAAAATTTCTAGTGGTGGCCCTGGTAACTCTGTTTTTTCACTACCGCTGCTATTACGAGTCTTGTCAAAAAAGTTGTACCGCACACTTTTTTGGCCGTAACGCAAATTAACTTACGCAATTTGCGTAAAGTCTTTTTTCAATGGTACTTCCATAGCGCCAATATTACAAGCTTTTTCTGGGAGGCCAAAAAGTGAGCGGTACAGCCTATACCGCAAGATTCGTAACACAATCTAAAGTCAGTACAAAGCTGTAGCATAAAACTCATAACTAAAGTGCTAAAAAGTACACTAACACCCATACACTACCTATTAACCTCTAAACCGAGGCCCTCTCATATCGCAAACACTAAAATAAAATTATTAACCCCTAATCTGCTGATCCCGACATCGCCGCCACTATAATAAACATATTAACCCCTAAACCGTGGCACTCCCGCATCACAAACACTAGTTAAATATCATTAACCCCTAATCTGCTGCCCCTAACATTACCACCACCTACCTACATTTATTAACCCCTAATCTGCCGCTCCAGACATCGCCGCCACTATAATAAACATATTAACCCCTAAACCTAACCCTAAATCTAACCCTAACACCTCCTAACTTTAATATAATTAAAATAAATCTAAATAAAACATACTATTAATTCCTATTTAAAACTAAATACTTACCTATAAAATAAACCCTAAGCTAGCTACAATATAACTAATAGTTATATTGCATCTAGCTTAGGGTTTATTTTTATTTCACAGGCAAGTTTGTATTTATTTTAACTAGGTAGAATAGTTACTAAATAGTTATTATGTATTTACTAACTCCCTAGCTAAAATAAATACAAATTTACCTGTAAAATAAAACCTAACCTGTCTTACACTAACACCTAACCTTACACTACAATTGAATAAATTATATTAATTAAATACAATTAACTAAATTACAAAAAAAAACCCCCACTAAATTACACAAAATAAAAAAGAAATTATCAGATATTTAAACTAATTACATCTAATCTAATAGCCCTATCAAAATAAAAAAAAGCCCTGCCAAAATAAAAAAAACCTAGACTAAACTACCAATAGCCCTTAAAAGGGCTTTTGTGGGGCATTGCCCCAAAGAAATCAGCTCTTTTACCTGAAAATAAGATACAAACAACCCCCCAACAGTAAAACCCACCACCCACACAACCAACCCCCCAAATAAAAACCTAACTAAAAAAAACCTAAGCACCCCATTGCCCTGAAAAGGGCATTTGGATGGGCATTGCCCTTAAAAGGGCATTTAGCTCTTTTCAAGTGCCCAAACCCCTAATCTAAAAATAAAACCCACCCAATAAACCCTTAAAAAAGCCTAACACTAATCCCCGAAGATCCACTTACAGTTTTGAAGACCGGACATCCATCCTCAACGAAGCCGGGAGAAGTCTTCATCCAAGCGGCAAGAAGTCCTCAACGAAGTCGGGAGAAGTCTTCATCCAAGCCGGCAGAAGTGGTCCTCCAGACGGGCAGAAGTCTTCATCCAGACAGCATCTTCTATCTTCATCCATCCGGCTCGGAGCGGCTCCATCTTCAAGACATCCAGAGCTAACTTCTTTGGGGCAATGCCCCGCAAAAGGCCCTTTTAAGGGCTATTGGTAGTTTAGTTTAGGCTAGGGTTGTTTTTATTTTGGGGAGGCTTTTTTTATTTTGATAGGGATATTAGATTAGGTGTAATTAGTTTAAATATCTTATAATTTATTTTTTTATTTTGTGTAATTTAGTGGGTTGTTTTTTTGTAATTTAGGTTATTGTATTTAATTTATGTAATTGATTTAATTGTAGTGTAAGGTTAGGTGTTAGTGTAAGACAGGTTAGGTTTTATTTTACAGGTAAATTTGTATTTATTTTAGCCAGGTAGTTAGTAATAGTTAATAACTATTTAGTAACTATTCTACCTAGTTAAAATAAATACAAACTTGCCTGTGAAATAAAAATAAACCCTAAGCTAGCTACAATGTAACTATTAGTTATATTGTAGCTAGCTTAGGGTTTATTTTACAGGTAAGTATTTAGTTTTAAATAGGAATTATTTAGTTATTAATAATAGGTTTTATTTCGATTTATTTGAATTGTATTTAAGTTAGGGGGTGTTAGGGTTAGACTTAGGTTTAGGGGTTAAAAAATGTAGTATAGTGGCGGAGACTTTGGGGGCGGCAGATTAGGGGTTAATAAATGTAGGTAGGTGGCGGCGATGTTAGGGGTTAATAATATTTAACTAGTGTTTGCGATGCAGTTTAGGGGTTAATATGTTTATTATAGTGGCGGCAACGTTGGGGGCGGGAGATTAGGGGTTAATAAATATAATCTAGGTGTCAGCGATGTTGGGGCAGCAGATTAGGGGTTAATAAATATAATGTCGGGGTGGCAGATTAGGGGTTAATAAGTGTAAGATTAGGGGTGTTTAGACTCGGGGTTTATGTTAGGGTGTTAGGTGTAAACATAAATTTAGTTTCCCCATAGGAATCAATGGGGCTGTGTTACAAAGCTTTATGCTGCTTTTTTTTGCAGGTGACAACTAGTTAAACTAATTGTAAAAGAGATACAATAGAGTTTAAAGAAAAAGCAGTTCCACAATTAACATATGTATTAACTCTGAAAATACAGAGATTATAAGGAAATATTAAAAATGTTCCATATCATTCACACATTTACTCTTTAATGAAATCAACTAGGAACATACACGCATACTGTAGCTTAAGCTAAAATTAAAAACACTTGAGCTCTGTGGATTGCTTTAAGCAATCGAGTATAGAAGTATAATAAGTAATATCTAACAGCCTTGGTCTAGGAAATATAATAAGCTAAGCCCTTCCAATCCGAGGGCTGTATTTAACTTTTAATCTTTTACACATGAGACCAAAGGCTATATAGGTAAGTATCAAATTGTATATATTTTTAAACCACAAGAGTCAGCATATTAAAAGAAACAAGTAGGAGAGACCAAGCTACTCCTACCGGACCCCTGACACGCGTTTCATGAACGCTTCCTCGGAGCAGGTGTTAGACTTTTTTTTAGCCGGCTTTTTTTTTAGCCGGCTCTCCCCATTGATGTCTATGGGGAAATCATGCACGAGCACGTAAAACCAGCTCACCGCAGCTTTCAGCAGCGCTGGTATTGGAGTGCGATATGGAGCTCAATTTCTCTTGTAAGATGTATCGAGTCCATGGATTCATCCTTACTTGTGGGATATTCTCCTTCCCTACAGGAAGTGGCAAAGAGAGCACCCACAGCAGAGCTGTCTATATAGCTCCTCCCTTAGCTCCACCCCCCAGTCATTCTCTTTGCCTACTCTAAGTACTAGGAAGGGCAGAGCGAGTGTGGTGACAAAAATGTTAGTTTTTTATTTCTCAAGCAAAAGTTTATTTTAAATGGTACCGGTGTGTACTATTTACTCTCTGACAGAAAAGGGATGAAGATTTCTGCAAGGAGGATGATGATCTTAGCACTTTGTAACTAAGATCCACTGCTGTTCTCACAAGGGCTGAAGAGTACAGGAAAACTTCAGTTGGGGGAACGGTTTGCAGGTTAAACTGCATATGAGGAGGTATGTTCAGTCTATATTTTTCTAGACAGACTGTGTTAATTCTAGAAAAGGCTGGCAATATCCCCATGAGGGAAGGGTAAGCTGTATTCAGACACTTGGATAGGAATTTCAGCTTGCATGAAGGGCTCATTAGTTACTGGTGACACTGTTAGGTAAAAACGTTTTTGTTTATTCAGTAAATGATGCAATTATAACGTTTTTTTGAAGGGACTAAAGGGGTAATTGTGGCTTGTTTTAGGGTTTTTTAACCCACATGGTTAATTAAGAGACACTCTGGTGTTTTTCTGCTAGGCCTCAAAACATCGAGTGAGGTGGGAGGGGCCTATTTTCACGCCTCAGTTGCGCAGTTTCTTTTTCTCAGAGACATCTAACTGCTTCTCCAGAGGTTCCTGCTGTGTTTGAGGGCTGTAAAAGAAGTTTTTTCCCCACAAATCATTCTGAAGTGCAGGTAGGCGCCACAGCAGAGCTGTGGCAAGGTGCTGAAAGTCTTTTTTACCGGTTTTGACGTTTTTTCAATCCGGTTTTGCCATTAAGGGGTTATTTGTTTATTTGCATAGCTGTGCAAAGTTACTAAGGCTATATGATACTACTGTAAAAATTTCGTTAAGTTTACTGCTTTTTTACACTGTTTTGCAGAATTTGTGCAGCTTTTTTTCTCTTAAAGGCACAGTACCGTTTTATTTCTAAGTGTTTTTTACTTTGATTACAGTGTTTTCCAAGCTTGCTTACTAGCCTGTTTAACATGTCTGACACCAAGGAAAATCCTTGTTCAATATGTTTGAAAGCCATTGTGGAACCCCCTCTTAGAATGTGTCCCAATTGTACTGATATGTCTATAAACTATAAAGAACATATATTAGCACTTAAAAATAGAGCAATAGTTGATTCTCAGTCAGAAGTAAATCAGGGTTCGCCATCTAGCTCTCCCCAAGTGTCACAACCAGTAACGCCCGCACAAGTGACGCCAAGTACCTCTAGTGGGTCAAATTCATTTTTGGCCACAGTTATGAATACAACCCTCACAGAGGTTTTATCCAAACTGCCTGGTTTACAAGGAAAGCGGGAAAGCTCTGGGTTAAGGAAAAATGCTGAGCCGCCTGACGCTTTAGTAGCCGTATGTGATATGTCCTCACAATGCTCTGAAGTAGGGGTGAGGGATTTGTTATCTGAGGAGAAATTTCTGATTCAGGAAAGACGCTTCCTCAGACAGATTCTGATATGACGGCCTTTAAATTTAAGCTTGAACACCTCCGCTTATTGCTCAGGGAGGTATTAGCGACTCTAGATGATTGTGACCCTATAGTAGTCCCAGAGAAATTGTGTAAGATGGAAAAATACTTAGAGGTTCCTGTTTACACTGATGTTTTTCCAGTCCCTAAGAGGATTGTGAATATTATTGCTAAGGAGTGGGATAGACCAGGTATTCCGTTCACTCCCCCTCCTGTTTTTAAGAAAATGTTTCCCATATCTGACACTATGTGGGACTCGTGGCAGACAGTTCCTAAGGTGGAGGGAGCTATTTCTACTCTGTCTAAACGTACAACTATACCTATTGAAGACAGTTGTACTTTCAAAGATCCTATGGATAAAAAATTAGAGGGTCTCCTGAAGTAAAGTTTTGTTCATTAAGGTTTTCTTCTCCAACCTATTGCGTGCATTGTTCCTGTAACTACTGCAGCTGCTTTCTGGTTTGAGGCTCTAGAAGAGGCTTTTCAGATGGAGACTCCATTAGAGGAAATTATGGACAGAATTAAGGCCCTTAAGTTGGCTAATTCTTTTATTACAGATGCCGCTTTTCAACTGGCTAAATTAGCGGCAAAGAATTCAGGTTTTGCCATTTTAGCACGCAGGGCGTTATGGCTTAAATCCTGGTCTGCTGATGTGTCATCTAAATCTAAACTTTTGAACATCCCTTTCAAAGGAAAGACCCTATTCGGGCCTGATCTCAAGGAGATTATTTTAGACATTACTGGAGGTAAAGGTCATGCCCTCCCTCAGGATAGGTCAAATAAGATGAGGGCCAAACAAAATAATTTTTGTTCCTTTCGGAACTTTAAGAGTGGTCCCGCTTCAGCTTCCTCTGCTACAAAGCAAGAGGGGAATTTTGCCCAATCCAAGTCAGTCTGGAGACCTAACCTGGCTTGGAACAAGGGTAAACAGGCCAAGAAGCCTGCAGCTGCCTCTAAGACAGCATGAAGGGGTAGCCCCAGATCCGGGACCGGATCTAGTAGGGGGCAGACTCTCTCTCTTCGCTCAGGCTTGGGCAAGAGATGTTCACGATCCCTGGGCTATAGAAATTGTGTCCCAGGGATATCTTCTGGAATTCAAAGACTCCCTTCCAAGGGGGAGATTTCACATTTCTCGATTGTCTGTAAACCAGGCAAAGAGAGAGGCATTCTTACGCTGTGTAGAAGACCTACATACCATGGGGGTGATCCGCCCAGTCCCAAAAGTGGAGCAGGGGCTAGGATTTTACTCAAACCTGTTTGTGGTTCCCAAAAAAGAGGGAACTTTCAGACCAATCTTGGATCTCAAAATTCTTAGCAAGTTCCTCAAAGTTCCATCATTCAAGATGGAGACTATTCGGACTATTCTACCTCTGATCCAGGAGGGTCAATATATGACCACCGTGGACTTAAAGGATGCGTATCTTCACATCCCTATTCACAGAGATCATCATCGATTTCTCAGATTTGCCTTTCTAAACAGGCATTACCAGTTTGTGGCCCTCGGCCACGGCTCCCAGAATTTTCACAAAGGTGCTAGGGTCCCTTCTGGCGGTTCTACGACCACGGGGCATAGCAGTGGCGCCTTATCTAGACGACATCTTAATTCATGTGTCAACTTTCCAGCTAACCAAGTCTCACACGGACATCGTGTTGGCTTTTCTGAGATCTCACGGGTGGAAGGTGAACATAAAAAAGAGTTCTCTCTTCCCTCTTGCAAGAGTTTCTTTCCTAGGGACTCTGATAGACTCGGTAGAAATGAAAATATTTCTGACGGAGGTCAGAAAATCAAAGCTCTTAACCACTTGCCGAGCTCTTCATTCCATTCCTCAGCCATCAGTGGCTCAGTGTATGGAGGTAATCGGACTCATGGTAGCGGCAATGGACATAGTTCCTTTTACCCGCCTACACCTCAGACCACTACAACTATGCATGCTCAAACAGTGGAATGGGGATTATGCAGATTTGTCTCCTCAACTGCATCTGGACCAGGAGACCAGAGATTCTCTTCTCTGGTGGTTGTCTCAGGACCACCTGTCTCAGGGAATGTGTTTCCGCAGGCCATAGTGGCTCATTGTAATGACAGATGCCAGCCTGCTAGGCTTGGGTGCAGTCTGGAACTCCCTGAGTGATATTCAATGTGCTTCAGGCATGGCCTCAGCTTTCTGTGGCCAAATTCATCAGGTTTCAGTCGGACAACATCACGACTGTAGCTTATATCAATCATCAAGGAGGAACAAGGAGTTCTCTATCAATGATGGAGGTAACCAAAATAATCCGATGGGCAGAGGATCACTCTTGCCATCTCTCAGCAATCCACATCCCAGGAGTAGAGAACTGGGAGGCGGATTTCCTAAGTCGTCAGACTTTTCATCCGGGGGAGTGGGAACTCCATCCGGAGGTATTTGCCCAGTTGATTCAGCTATGGGGCACACCAGAATTGGATCTGATGGCGTCCCATCAGAATGCCAAACTTCCTCGTTACGGGTCCAGGTCCCGGGATCCCAAGGCGGTACTGATAGATGCTCTAGCAGTGCCTTGGTCCTTCAATATGGCCTATGTATTTCCACTGTTTCCTCTCCTCCCACGTCTGGTTGCCAGAATAAAGCAGGAGAGAGCTTTGGTGATTCTGATAGCACCTGTGTGGCCACGCAGGACTTGGTATGCAGACCTAGTGGACATGTCCTCGGTTCTACCGTGGACTCTGCCAATGAGGCGGGACCTTCTAATCCAAGGTCCGTTCACGCATCCAAATCTAATTTCTCTGCATCTGACTGCTTGGAGATTGAACGTCTGATTCTATCAAAGCGTGGTTTCTCTGAGTCGGTCATTGATACCCTGATTCAGGCTAGAAAACTTGTCACCAGGAAGATCTATCATAAGATTTGGTGCAAATATCTTTATTGGTGTGAATCCAAAGGTTACTCGTGGAGTAAGATTAGGATTCTTAGAATATTGTCTTTTCTCCAAGAAGGTTTGGAGAAGGGTTTATCAGCTAGTTCCTTAAAAGGACAAATATCTGCTTTGTCTATTCTTCTACACAAACGTCTGGCAGATGTCCCAGACGTTCGAGCATTTAGTCAGGCTTTAAAGTTCTTCAAGGGGTTCCGTTTGAACCTATGCATTCCATAGATATTAAGCTTCTATCTTGGAAAGTTTTGTTTTTAGTAGCTATCTCTTCGGCTCGAAGAGTTTCTGAGCTATCTGCTTTACAGTGTGATTCCCCTTATCTTGTTTTCCATGCAGATAAGGTGGTTTTGCGTACCAAACCTGGGTTTCTTCCTAAGGTTGTTTCTAATAAGAATATCAATCAAGAGATTGTTCTTCCTTCACTGTGTCCTAATCCTTCATCAAAGAAGGAACGTCTGTTGCACAATCTTGATGTGGTTCGTGCTTTAAAGTTCTACTTACAAGCAACTAAAGATTTCCGTCAAACATCTTCATTGTTTGTTGTTTATTCTGGTAAGCGGAGAGGTCAAAAGGCTTCAGCTACCTCTCTTTCCTTTTGGCTGAAAAGCATCATTCGTTTGGCCTATGAGACTGCTGGACAGCAGCCTCCTGAAAGAATTACTGCTCATTTTACTAGAGCTGTGGCTTCCACATGGGCTTTTAAAAATGAGGCTTCTGTTGAACAGATTTGTAAAGCAGCGACTTGGTCTTCGCTTCATACTTTTTCCAAATTTTACAAATTTGATACTTTTGCTTCTTCGGAGGCTATTTTTGGGAGAAAGGTTCTACAAGCAGTGGTGCCTTCTGTTTAAGGTCCCTGTCTTGTCCCTCCCTTCATCCATGTCCTAAAGCTTTGGTATTGGTATCCCACAAGTAAGGATGAATCCGTGGACTCGATACATCTTACAAGAGAAAACATAATTTATGCTTACCTGATAAATTTATTTCTCTTGTGATGTAGTCCACGGCCCGCCCTGTTTATTAAGACAGGCATATATATTTTTATTTTAAAAATTTCAGTCACCACTGCACCCTATAGTTTCTCCTTTTTCTTCCTAGCCTTCGGTCGATTGCTTGGGGGTGGAGCTAAGGGAGGAGCTATATAGACAGCTCTGCTGTGGGTGCTCTCTTTGCCACTTCCTGTAGGGAAGGAGAATATTCCACAAGTAAGGATGAATCCGTGGACTCGATACATCACAAAAGAAATAAATTTATCAGGTAAGCATAAATTATGTTTTTGCTCTACGGTCACTTTTTGCCTGATAACGCCGGGTTTTTGTAAACCTGTAATACCAGCGCTGTAGGGAAGTGAGCGGTGACAATAACTTGCAAATTAGGACCGCACCCCTCATAACGCAAAACTCGTAATCTAGCCATATGTTATTCATCCTTTTCAAAACTGGATTTTTTTGCTCTTGAGGTTTTTTTCCTATTCAATATGCTATTTGTATTATATTCTAGAGAATGTTTATCCTGATTCCCTTTTGGGATTGTACTACTATTTCTATGGAGATTGGTACTTATTTTCAGGATTCTTTAGAATTTTTGAATATAACGTTGGTAGAGCATATTTCATGTACTGTTTATATTTTAGCTCAGCTTTATCAATGGCTGACTGCTGTTTTCTCAACCTTTGTTGAACAGTTAGTATAAGCAGTTTCAGATTCTCAAGTATTTAACTCTGATTGTATACTTCAGATGTATTCATTTAATTATGTTTACTATATGTATTATTATGATTTCGAATATATTTTATTGTCTCTATCTTGATAGGATAATAATTTGTTTGATTTCTATTTTCTCCACTATTGTTGGAGATCTAGAATTTTTTTCTGCCCTACTTTAAGTCCGGTGATGTAGATCAGTTGGTAAATGTCCTGTTCTAGATACAAGGGTCTCAGATTCATATTCCGCAGTGGCGTCACTAGGGTTGGTGTCACCCGGTGCGGTAAGTCATGGTGTCACCCCCCCCCCAAGAAAGCAGACACACACAAAAACACAGGCAAACACACATACAAACACTCAGACACACTTAAAAACATACTCAGACACACACACAAAAACACTGAGACACACAAAAACTCAGACACACACATACAAAATATGTAAACTGCACTGCATTAATTATGAAGCTCATGCCTAGAGCTGCTCCCTGGCTCAGCAGAACATCAAATGAAAGATAAACAGAGCACTCTAAAATAAATCACTGAAGAAAAGGTTTAGGCGTGCAAACTATGACAATTCTGCTCTCTGACTCTGTTCCAAGTCTGTCAGTGCACAGCCCTGGGCCGCATGTCACTGAGCAGTGAGCACAGATAGGCAGGCAGGTTTAGGCTAGCAGCACAACTTTGCAAGCCCCACAGCACACCCACAACATTCATAGTGAAATTGGGCAGGGGAGGAGCAAAGTACAAACAAGCAAAAGCAGCTGGGAAAACTATTTGTTGAAATTGCAGCACTGGCTCAAGGGGCAAAAAAATTGTGTGTCTACAAATTCCCCAGTCCCACTAATGTTCACAAATGCCAGCCTCTAATAAAATAATCTATGCATCTCAACATTGTATTTCTTTGAATTTCAATAAAATTTTAAAAAAAAAAAATTTTTTTTTTTGGTGTCACCCCCTGGAGGGTGTCACCCAGGTGCGGCCCGCACCCCCTAGTGATGCCACTGATATTCCGGCAGGGTTATTACAGCCCTCTGGCCTTTTAAGGTCAATTTATTGTACACCATTTAGTTGGGTAATAATAACATCTGTTTTTTTCAGCTGTTAATTTGGTTAATTCCGAATGTAAGCACTGAAAATAGCATTTTTTTGTATCCTTTTGGGAGAAAAACGCTATATATTTACTAGTTATTAGACTGCATGAAGGTGCGGTTCTCTATCCAGTCCTTCTGGTGGGGGGCAGACTAAATTGTTTTTGGATCAGTCCAAAATCTATATTATTCTGAGGGTTTGAAAAGATTTTCAGAATGAGACCTTCGATGGGAAGAATTTTTTTTCTCAGTATACTCTGTGAATTCTTTTCAGGGGTGATTATGCCATTTCTTTTTCAGGAACAGGGTTTGGGTTTCTATTCAATTCTATTGTCCCAAAGAAAAAGGGTTTATTCAGTCCATTTTGGATCTGAAGACTTTTCAATTGTTTTGCTAGAGTTTCAGCTTTTATGTTGGCGATTATAAGGACTATTATGCCTTTTTGTTAAGGTCATTTCATGGCCACTTAATTTTTCAGGCTGTTTAGCCTCATATTTTAATTTCGTTCAGACCAGTTGTAGATTCTGAGATTTTCTTTTTTAAATAAGCTTTACCAATTTGTCACTTTTTTTTTATTTGGTCTAGCAACAGCTTTATGAATCTTTTCATAGGTTCTCGGTGCCCTTCTTTCTGTCTTCAGACAGTAAGGTATGGTGGTGCTTCCTTATTTGGATGGTATCTTGGTATTAGCTTAAACTTTTCTTTTATTAAAGATGGACAGATAAGATCAGCATACTAATGCACTGTGGCTGAGCTCTGTAGCAGCTTGTGGGTTGAAGATTAGATTCCTGGTGAGGTTGATTTAATGAGCAGCGTTTTAAGTCCCTTATGGGTAATTAGACGCGCTTACAAGTACCCAATACATGCAGCATTCATTTATATGGATCTTTCTTTTTTGGAATCACTTATGAATCAACTAAGTTTTGTTTCTTCAAAACATAGTTAAAGGATTTAATTTACCTACGAGTTTCGTGATTCCCCAGACAGGGGTAATTTCTTTCTGGGTTTTGAGACGGATTCTGTGTTCATGTCTTTGTCTTTATCGGACAAAAATCAATTGTAATTGGCGTTGGCCTGTTTAACTTACAGTCTGGAACATTTCTTTAATTGGCTATGTACATGAAAGTCTTAGGTCTCATAACTGCAGCATTGGGCATGGTTCCCTTTGCTCATTTTTCATTTGAGATCTATTTTTGCTTTGCATACTGAATCTATGATACAATGATTGTTTTCAGATATCACAGTTGATATTCTTAAATTCTAAACACTTTACTCTCTGTTTTTGATGATTAGTCTATCATCGTTTTATTCAGGTGGCCTTCTTTTGTTTGTCCTTCTTGGACTGTATTCTTAATGGATGCAAGTCTTGCAGGTTGGGGAGCTGTCTGAGGTCTTTGACAGCACAAGGGGTTTGGAAACTTCAAGAGGTTTTTAGGTGGTTTTTATCTCCTGTCTAATCTTTACGATTTATATCTCAGGTTTAGACATTTGGGAGATGGATTGTCTCAACCATAAATCTTTACATCTGGGAGAGGGGTATCTCTATACAGATGTGTTCTCTCAATTTCCCTTGTACCTTTTCAGGCCTCAGGTGGAAATGGTGGATACATTAGCAGTGTCTTGGTTTTTGCAAACTGGCTACATCCTCCCGCCTCTGGTTTTTTTCTTCCAAAGGTGTTCTTCAAGATCATATTGGAATAGTCTCATATGTTTCTGATAGCATCAGCATGGCCTCTCAGGTTTGGTATGTGGATCTTGTTCGGATGTCCAGTTGCCATCTTTGGCCGCTTTTTCTTTGGCTAGCCCTCTTATTTTAGAGGCTATTTTTTCATCAGGATTTCAAATTACTAATTTGAAGGTATGGACATTGTTTAGTGTTTAGTCATAGAGGTTTCTCTGACAGGCTTATATGTCTGCTTTAAAGAACATTTATTATACGGTTTGGTAAATCTATATTTTATGGTGTTCTTTTCATAAATTCTCTTGGCATTCTCTTTGAATTTCTAGAATTTTTCAGTTTCTTCAGGATGGTTTGGTTTAAGATTTGTCTAAGTATTTTTTTGAGACACATCTTTGTTTTTTCTGTTTCTTTTTATTAGAATAGAAAAGATTACTATTTGTCCTGATATTTACTGTTTTGTTCAGACTTTTGTTCATATCAAGTCTGTTATTTATTAAATCTCTCCTCCTTGGAGTCTTAAATTGTTTTTTAAGGCTTTGCAGACTCTTCCGTTTGAGCCTATGCATACTTTGAATACTAGACTACTTTCTTGGAAAGTATTGTTAATTTTTAAGCTTTTGTTTCTTAAAGCTTATTTGGAGGCGGGACAGTCTTCGCTTCAGAGAATTACAGCTCATTCTACTAGTTCAGTGGCCACTTCTTGGGCTTTTAAGAATGAAGCTTTGGTTGTTTAGTTTTGCAAAGCAATAACTTGGTTTTCTTACATACATTTACTAATTTTACCATTCCGATTCAGGCAGCTGTTTGTTTGATTCTTCTATTTATGTTTTAAGTTTTTTTCTTCAATTTATGAGAAAAACTTATTTTTTGTGTGGATTTAATTTTTTTCAGCGGAAATAGTTGTTTTTATTTTATCCCTCCCTTCTAGTGACTCTTCTGTGGTCTTCCACATCTTGAGTATTTCTATCCCATACGTCACTAGCTCATGGACTCTTGCCAAATAAATGAAAGAAAACATAATTTATGTAAGAACTTAACTGATAAATTAATTTCTTTCATATTGGCAAGAGTCCATGAGGCCCACTCTTTTTATGGTGGTTATGATTTTTGTATAAAAGCACAATTTTATTTTCAGTTCCTCTTCTTGTATGCTTTTTTACTCCTTATTTTATCACCCCACTACTTGGCTATTAGTTAAACTGAATTGTGGGTGTGGTGAGGGGTGTATATATAGGCATTTGAGGTTTGGGAAACTTTGCCCCTCCTGGTAGGATTGTATATCCCATACGTCTCTAGCTCATAGACTCTTGCCAATATGAAAGAAATTAATTTATCTGGTAAGTTCTTACAATAATTATGTTTTTCATGTTCCTGATGCTATTTCTGATGTGATTGCTAAGCAATGGTCTAAGCTTGGTACTTCTTTTGTTCCTTCTTCAAGGTTTAAACAGTTGTATCATTTGCCAGTGGCTAAATTAGAGTTTTGGGAAAAAGTCCCTAAGGTTGATGAGGCTATTTCTACTCTTGCTAAATGTACTACTATTCCTATGGAAGATAGTACTTCTTTTAATGATCCTTTAGAAAGGAAAATTTAATCTTATCTAAGGAAATCTTATTTACATTCTGGCTATATTCTCAGACCTGCCATATCTATGGCTGATGTTGCGGCTGCATCAAATTTTTGGTTGGATAGCTTAGCACAACGGGAAAAAGATTCTGATTTGCATAGCACTGTTCGTTTGCTTCGACATGCTAATCATTTTATCTGTGATGCTATTTTTGATATCATCAAGATTGATGTTAAATCTATGTCTTTGGCTACTTTAGCTAGAAGAGCTTTATGGCTCAAATCATGGAATGCTGACATGGTATCTAAATCTAGGTTGCTATCTCTATCATTCCAAGGTAATAATTTATTTGGTTCCCAATTTGATTCTATTATTTCCACTATTACTGGAGGGAAGGGAGTTTTTTTTGGCCCAAGATAAAAAGTCTAAGGGTAAATCTAAAGCTTCTTATCGGTTTCGTTCCTTTTGTCAGAATAGAGAACAAAAAAACACTCCTTCCCCTAAGGACTCTGGCTCCAATTGGAAGCCATCTTCAAGTTGGAATAAATCCAAGGCTTATAAGTAGCCAAAGCCAGCCCCCAAGACTGCATTAAAAAATATTCACCTAGATTACGAGTTTTTGTCGGTAAGGCTTGCGTTGCTAACGAGCCTTTTTTTCTCACCGCTCACTTAAGACAACACTGGTATTACTGATCTTTACAAACCCGGCGTTAGCCGCAAAAAAAGTGAATGGAGAGCAAAATACCAGCGTTGCTTACGTTATCGGTAAGCTGAGAAAACGTGCTCGTGCACGATTTCCCCATAGGGATCAATGGGGCAGAGCTGGCTGAAAAAAAGTCTAACACCTGCAAAAAAGCAGCGTAAAGCTCTAAATGCAGGCCCATTGATTCCTATGGGGAAACACATTTTATGTCTACACCTAACACCCTAACATGAACCCCGAGTCTAAACACCCCTAATCTTACACTTATTAACCCATAATCTGCCACCCCCGACATCGCCGCAACCTACTTTATATTATTAACCCCTAATCTGCCTCTCCGGACACCGCCGCCACCTACATTATATGTATGAACCCCTAATCTGCTGACCCCAACATCGCTGACACCTACATTATATTTATTAACCCCTAATCTCCCGCCCTCAATGTCGCCGCAACCTACCTACACTTATTAACCCCTAATCTGCCGCCCCCAATGTCGCCACCACTATATTAAAGTTATTAACTCCTAAACCTAAGTCTAAACCTAACCCTAACACCCCCCTAACTTACATATAATTTAATTAAATCTAAATAAAATTACTACAATTAACTAAATAATTCCTATTTAATACTAAATACTTACCTATAAAATAAACCCTAAGCTAGCTACAATATAACTAATAGTTACATTGTAGCCATTTTAGGGTTTATTTTTATTTCACAGGCAAGTTTGTATTTATTTTAACTAGGTACAATAGTTATTAAATAGTTATTAACTATTTAATAGCTACCTAGTTAAAATAAATTCAAATTTACCTGTAAAATAAATCATAACCTAAGTTACAATTACACCTAACACTACACTATAATTCAATTAATTACCTAAACTAACTACAATTAAATACAATTGAAAAAAATTATCTAAAGTACGAAGAAAACCCCCCCACTAATTTACAGAAAATAATAAAATAATTACAAGTTTTTAAAACTAATTTCACCTAATCTAATCCCCCTAATAAAATAAAAAAGCCCCCTAAACTAATAAAATCCCTACACTATACTAAATTACGAATAGCCCTTAAAAGGGCCTTTTGCGGGGCATTGCCCCAAAGTCAGCTCTATTACCTGTAAAAAAAATACAATACCCCCCCCCCCAACATTAAAACTACCCACACACCCAAATGAATGAATCAATACAAGACCAGTAACCACTCAGTAAATACAAGACCAGTAACCACTCAGTAAATACAAGACCAGTAACCACTCAGTAAATACAAGACCAGTAACCACTCAGTACATTAAGCTCATTAAGAAAAACATAATTTATGTAAGAACTTACCTGATAAATTCATTTCTTTCATATTAGCAAGAGTCCATGAGCTAGTGACGTATGGGATATACATTCCTACCAGGAGGGGCAAAGTTTCCCAAACCTCAAAATGCCTATAAATACACCCCTCACCACACCCACAATTCAGTTTAACGAATAGCCAAGAAGTGGGGTGATAAAAAAGTGCGAAAGCATATAAAATAAGGAATTGGAATAATTGTGCTTTATACAAAAATCATAACCACCCCAAAAAAAGGGCGGGCCTCATGGACTCTTGCTAATATGAAAGAAATGAATTTATCAGGTAAGTTCTTACATAAATTATGTTTTCTTTCATGTAATTAGCAAGAGTCCATGAGCTAGTGACGTATGGGATAATGATTACCTAAGATGTGGATCTTTCCACGCAAGAGTCACTAGAGAGGGAGGGATAAAATAAAGACAGCCAATTCCTGCTGAAAATAATCCACACCCAAAATAAAGTTTAATGAAAAACATAAGCAGAAGATTCAAACTGAAACCGCTGCCTGAAGTACTTTTCTACCAAAAACTGCTTCAGAAGAAGAAAATACATCAAAATGGTAGAATTTAGTAAAAGTATGCAAAGAGGACCAAGTTGCTGCTTTGCAAATCTGATCAATCGAAGCTTCATTCCTAAACGCCCAGGAAGTAGAAACTGACCTAGTAGAATGAGCTGTAATCCTTTGAGGCGGAGATTTACCCGACTCAACATAGGCAAGATGAATTAAAGATTTCAACCAAGATGCCAAAGAAATGGCAGAAGCTTTCTGGCCTTTTCTAGAACCAGAAAAGATAACAAATAAACTAGAAGTCTTTCGGAAAGACTTAGTAGCTTCAACATAATATTTCAAAGCTCTAACAACATCCAAAGAATGCAATGATTTCTCCTTAGAATTCTTAGGATTAGGACATAATGAAGGAACCACAATTTCCCTACTAATGTTGTTAGAATTCACAACTTTAGGTAAAAATTCAAAAGAAGTTCGCAACACTGCCTTATCCTGATGAAAAATCAGAAAAGGAGACTCACAAGAAAGAGCAGATAAGTCAGAAACTCTTCTGGCAGAAGAGATTGCCAAAAGGAACAAAACTTTCCAAGAAAGTAATTTAATGTCCAATGAATGCATAGGTTCAAACGGAGGAGCTTGAAGAGCCGCCAGAACCAAATTCAAACTCCAAGGAGGAGAAATTGACTTAATGACAGGTTTTATACGAACCAAAGCTTGTACAAAACAAAGAATATCAAGAAGATTAGCAATCTTTCTGTGAAAAAGAACAGAAAGAGCAGAGATTTGTCCTTTCAAAGAACTTGCGGATAAACCTTTATCTAAACCATCCTGAAGAAACTGTAAAATTCTCGGAATTCTAAAAGAATGCCAAGAAAAATGATGAGAAAGACACCAAGAAATATAAGTCTTCCAGACTCTATAATATATCTCTCTGGATACAGATTTACGAGCCTGTAACATAGTATTAATCACAGAGTCAGAGAAACCTCTTTGACCAAGAATCAAGCGTTCAATCTCCACACCTTTAAATTTAAGGATTTGAGATCCTGATGGAAAAAAGGACCTTGCGACAGAAGGTCTGGTCGTAGCGGAAGAGTCCACAGATGGCAAGAGGCCATCCGGACAAGATCCGCATACCAAAACCTGTGAGGCCATGCCGGAGCTACCAGCAGAACAAACTAGCATTCCTTCAGAATCTTGGAGATTACTCTTGGAAGAAGAACTAGAGGCGGAAAGATATAAGCAGGATGATACTTCCAAGGAAGTGATAATGCATCCACTGCTTCCGCCTGAGGATCCCGGGATCTGGACAGATACCTGGGAAGTTTCTTGTTTAGATGAGACGCCATCAGATCTATTTCTGGAAGCTCCCACATTTGAACAATCTGAAGAAATACCTCTGGGTGAAGAGACCATTCGCCCGAATGCAACGTTTGGCGACTGAGATAATCCGCTTCCCAATTGTCTATACCTGGGATATGAACCGCAGAGATTAGACAGAAGCTGGATTCCGCCCAAACCAGAATTCGAGATACTTCTTTCATAGCCAGAGGACTGTGAGTCCCTCCTTGATGATTGATGTATGCCACAGTAGTGACATTGTCTGTCTGAAAACAAATGAACGATTCTCTCTTCAGAAGAGGCCAAGACTGAAGAGCTCTGAAAATTGCACGGAGTTCCAAAATATTGATCGGTAATCTCACCTCCTGAGATTCCCAAACTCCTTGTGCCGTCAGAGATCCCCACACAGCTCCCCAACCTGTGAGACTTGCATTTGTTGAAATTACAGTCAGGTCGGAAGCACAAAAGAAGCCCCCTGAATTAAACGATGGTGATCTGTCCACCACGTTAGAGAGTGTCGTACAATCGGTTTTAAAGATATTAATTGAGATATCTTTGTGTAATCCTTGCACCATTGATTCAGCATACAGAGCTGAAGAGGTCGCATGTGAAAACGAGCAAAGGGGATCGCGTCCGATGCAGCAGTCATAAGACCTAGAATTTCCATGCATAAGGCTACCGAAGGGAATGATTGTGACTGAAGGTTTCGACAAGCTGAAATCAATTTTAGACGTCTCTTGTCTGTTAAAGACAGAGTCATGGACACTGAATCTATCTGGAAACCCAGAAAGGTTACCCTTGTCTGAGGAATCAATGAACTTTTTGGTGAATTGATCCTCCAACCATGATCTTGAAGAAACAACACAAGTCGATTCGTATGAGATTCTGCTAAATGTAAAGACTGAGCAAGTACCAAGATATCGTCCAAATAAGGAAATACCACAATACCCTGTTCTCTGATTACAGACAGAAGGGCACCGAGAACCTTTGTAAAAATTCTTGGAGCTGTAGCTAGGCCAAACGGCAGAGCCACAAACTGGTAATGCTTGTCCAGAAAAGAGAATCTCAGGAACTGATAATGATCTGGATGAATCGGAATATGCAGATATGCATCCTGTAAATCTATTGTGGACATAAAATGCCCTTGCTGAACAAAAGGCAAGATAGTCCTTACAGTTACCATTTTGAAAGTTGGTATCCTTACATAACGATTCAATATTTTTAGATCCAGAACTGGTCTGAAGGAATTCTCCTTCTTTGGTACAATGAAGAGATTTGAATAAAACCCCATCCCCTGTTCCAGAACTGGAACTGGCATAATTACTCCAGCCAACTCTAGATCTGAAACACAATTCAGAAATGCTTGAGCTTTCACTGGATTTACTGGGACACGGGAAAGAAAAAATCTCTTTGCAGGAGGTCTCATCTTGAAACCAATTCTGTACCCTTCTGAAACAATGTTCTGAATCCAAAGATTGTGAACAGAATTGATCCAAATTTCTTTGAAAAAACGTAACCTGCCCCCTACCAGCTGAGCTGGAATGAGGGCCGCACCTTCATGTGGACTTAGAAGCAGGCTTTGCCTTTCTAGAAGGCTTGGATTTATTCCAGACTGGAGATGGTTTCCAAACTGAAACTGCTCCTGAGGATGAAGGATCAGGCTTTT